>NC_050443.1:119716187-119846272 GCF_903995425.1 Onychomys torridus
AGTTGTTGGGAAACAAAGGTGTCCTCTCTCCACTCAGTTTCATCGGCCACATGAAAATTCAAAGACTGTGCTTTTGAGTTTCCTCCTGGACGCTGCTCTGACCCACTAACTTTTGCCTCACCTTTGGCCAGCACTCCACTGTCTTGTCCCTGTGGTTTAACAGTGTATCTTCAAACTCTGGGCCTCCTCCAGCTACACTGTTGTTGTGGCTACTCCAGCTACCCACTTCCATGTCAATTCCAAACATACTAGTCTAGTAGCTGAGAGCTCTGAGGAGGTTTTAACTGGGAACACACTCAACCACAGATTCATTCAGCATAGATCTGTATGTTCAGCTTGTTGTCTTTCAATCCATGAACACAGTGTGGCTGTTCATGTGCTGTCCTTGACTCACTGTCCTGGACTTCTGTGGTTTCCAGAAACCCTGTGAATACTAAGTTTATAAACTAAGCATTCTGTTGCTTCTGATTAGTTAGGCTTTCAATCACACACAGCTAGCATGGAGACCTTTGACTGTTTCTGTGTGCGGATCTTGCAGAACTTATTTCATTACTGGACTCCTTCAGAGTCTCACAGCTGTGTTCTCTGCAAAGAGGGACAGCTGATTTCTTCTTTTTGGATGCAAACTTTTCCTCCTTCTCCACTGAACTGGATGAGCTCTCAAGTTTTCTTCTCCAAAGAACAGTCGACTTCATGCCAGCTGTGTAACAGCTGGAGAAGATCCTGCAGTTTCCTAACAACCTTTGTAACAACTGTTGGATTCATAGTGAACTGTTCCAATTTGTTATGTTTATAATTCCTATCTTCTGTCTCATCTTTGTGTCTTGCTAAGGCTTATCAGTTTTATTGGTCTTTCCAAGCAAGCATGTATTTCCCCTATTGTTTCTATAACTCAATTTGAGTGACTTCCACTCTTGTTTTATGCTTTCCTTTCTTCTGTCTACCTTGGGTTGGTTTTGTTCTGAAGTCTTTGTCTGAAATGTATATTTGGTGTTGTAAACTGTTCTCACTGCCCTGCTTCAACCCATAAATTCTTCTCTTTCTTTCTTTTCTTTTTTTTTATTTTTGCATTGTCTTAGACAGGTTTACTCTGTAGCCAGGACTGGCCTCAAACTCCTAGCAATTCTCCTGCCTCAACTTCCCAAGTACTGGGATTACAGATGTGAGCTATCATACTTGGCTAGAGCTCACAAATTCTGATACTTTGCATTTTTACTTGTGTTTAGTTCAAATGAGATTCTCATTGCCCTTGATATTGTGTCCCTCCGTGTCATCTCCCCCTTCCTCCCCGATAATTCAGGAGTGCACTAGTCCCAAAGTGTTTGGAAATTTGTTATTTCTCTGACACCGATTTCCAGATTAACTCCACAATGGTCAGATAACTTACTTAGTGTGACTTCAACTCTCTAAAAGTTGCCAAAGACTCTTCTGAGAGCTGGGATAACATTATGTTTAGTGAGCACTCCTTGTGAAGTTTTCTAGCTGCTGGGCTAGAATGTCCTTACATGGCACCTCAGCTCCTCTGCCCCTGCCCCTCCCCCTGCAACTGGTGGTATGCTTTGTGAAGCTCTGCCATCTGGCATACAGGCACTGAGGAACACTACTGGCCTGATGACCAGCACTTTCCAACCCACCACCTGGCTGATTTTGAGTCTCTGCTGCTATGAACACAGCTACGTTAGCTTTCATCTGCTAGTTAGTGTTTTCTCGTTTGTCATCTTCCATCTTCGATGGCTGACCTCCCTATTTTACTGCATTTAAAGGGCTACTATGAGCCAGGAGCAGGTGGGTGGAGTGCACCTGTGATCTCAGCTGCTTGGCAGATAAAAGCAGGAGGATGCCAGCTCCAGGTCAGCTTGGACAGCATGGCAGGATTCTGTCTCTTATAAAAATTTAAACAGGGCTGGAGATATGGCTCAGTAGCAGAGCACTTGCTAGCATGCATAATGCATAAATTAATCAGTCAATCAACCAATCAAGCAAAATGAACACTTTGGTATATACAAGTCCCTCAGATCTTTATAATGAATCCTTACTCCCAAGGTCATGTATTAGGAAGTGGGCTTCTGGAGGTGATCAAGCCACAGTGGCAGAGCTCCCAGACCAGTACTCCTGCCTTTCAAAAAGAGTTGCTGTTCATGAACCAAGAAGTTCTTCTCAGAACCACGAGAAATATACCAGTGCTGTTCAGTACCCTCCATTACCAGCATTTGATTAGGGCTGACGATGATGATGTTTCTCATAGGAAGGCTCAGATTTAGTTCTACAAGAATATATTCATAAAAATCCCTTGGAAACTCTTATGCTTACATTGTGGTAGTCACTCATCTGCTGGATTTACATTACCATAGTTGGTTTTCTACTTGTTCTGTTTTTATCCTTATACTTCTGTGGTCTTGCTGTATTTGTGGCTATATCCCCTGACCTGCATCTTTTTAACTATTTCATTTCAATTTACCCATTAAGATTCTGGCTGTTATGTTTTCATGTCATTTTTGAAGTTGCTTAAAGAATTTCAAAGTACATACATGGCTTTTCACGCTCAAGATTTCACTCTGAGTTTGGTATCAGCTGGAGAAAGCTGGCCACTAACAGAAAGTGGGCACCTCACCCCTCTCACCACCATTGCTCACATGTCCCTTCTCTGAACCCTGAGAATGTGTCACTCTCAAATAACTTCTGAGCGCTCCAGAGAAGAGTCTATAGTTCTCCTGTTGCTGACTCTTCTTTTGTGCTGTCACATAGCTGAAGAACTGGTTGGAACTCTCCTGCAGTAGGTCAGAGAGCTTGTAGTCGTCCATTTAATTATGCTCCTGGAGGGCATGGCTGCTGGGTGTAGAATGTGAAGTAATGCTTCTTCCCTGTAGCACATGAGACATGGGGGGTGCTTCCCCAAATCCTGCAGAACTGCCTTGGGTGCCAAGGGGCCTTTACAGTGCTTGGTGTCTGGATTATTTCACTGGACAGTCCTTAAGGGTTCACTCAGCTCTGTCAATGTAAAGGAGTGTCTCTGAGGGACCTGTTTGGCCATGTTTCTGAATGTGTCTTGGCTCCCTAGATTCCAATGCTGGCCTTTTGAGGTTATCCTGAAGGTGCTGCAAGGACAGAAATGAGACCTAGCCTAATGCAGATCCTCTCCAAACTAGGCACCTCCAGGGCTGGTACACAGCAAGGAGTTCTGCGGATTTCTGACTAACGCACTTTTCCTTTCAAACTAATTTTGAGTTTCTAAAATCCCTTGGTCTCACATGATTCCTGTGAAGGGACTATAGTAGGAATTATTAAGTGATTCTACAAAGTGAGCAAAAGGCAAGCTCTCCAGCATGCACTAAATGAAAGTCTATACAACACTACCTCCTATGCTCTCAAGAAAGCTTCTCCCAAACAAATTCAGCTCTGAAAGGCACATGGGAGAAGCTAGGGAGGGTACCATGCTGTTTGGCATTGTCTAGGATACTCACATGCTCTCAAGTGCTACCTCAGAATCTGTCATGTGTCTGTCCTTCAGAGACCAAGCCTCTGTCCTATGCACACCAAGTTTGTTCCCAGCAAGACTACTCACCTTCCCTGGCAAGGCTTAGCTGACACCTGACCCTCCTGGGGAACAGACAGCTGGCTCTGACCCCTACATTGCCAGAAACTGAGTTACAGTCACTAAACCCATGTGATCAGGCCTGAGACAGAGGGGACTCCTGTCACCTGCTGTACCAGGACTTACAGCAGACTCTTGAAAACAGAGCTGTTGTCTGGAGAGATTTGTACCTACAGGGAAGACTGCTTGTGTGTATACCACACACATATGCACGTGCATATATACACACACATTTCCATGTGTACATAGCATCTTGAGGGGTCATCAGGGAAGATCTTCTACCTCCTTAGCCACATCCACCCTAGGCTGAGCTCTGCCAGACCCAGCCTTCTGCCTGCATTAGTAGAGCCACTCCTACCATCAACCCAGGGCTGCTGGCAAACATATGCCACTCAATGGCTTTCCTATGCACAAAGCAAGGTGAGTTACCTTGGAGACCCTGAAGATACTTGCATACTACAGCACTGAATGTACACATATATCCAGAAGAGAGCTGTCAGCACTAGAGATGTTCAGAAGTTGTCAACAAGACACCTCTACTAGTAGAATGAGCCTGCCCACTTAGCCTTGCAGCTCCCAGGACACTGAACACTGTGCAGGCTCAGGGACCATCTAAGTATGGCCTGCATTTGGCCTCTGATGGCTCTTAGCATCTTTTATGCCCCAGCAGAGACACTTACACTGGGCACCTGGCCCCTTACATACAGAAAGACTTTGCATAGCCTGAGATTGTGCAGGGACTCCAATTAATAATGGAGTCCCAAGAAGCTAGTAGCCAGGATAGCAAGGTCAACCATAACCCATCCCACACTCCCAACAGATGCTATGGCCAGGCTGCTACTCACGTGTTGCACACAGCCATTGTCTGACACGTCTCTCCTGTGCAAAATTCTGAGATTGTGCTATACTGCAGGTTGATGTGGTGAAAAAATGTTGTTGCTGGAAGAGAAGCAAAGGGCCAGGTGAGTAAACACCCCTGCTCCAGCTGGCGTGACAGGGAGTGGGTTCAGCTGAGTTCAGCCTGTCCATGGACCACTGCTCTGGGGGTACTTGGAGATGGGGGAGGCTCCCTGCCCTGCAGCTGCTGCACCCGCCTCCCCACCCGCACGCACTGTTGCTGGCCAGCCACTCGTTGAGGTCGATCTCCCGGGGCAGCACTACCAGCTCCTTGAACTCAAAATCGGTGATCCTGGACTTGGTGTGCTCTGGCTCCAGGTACACTTTCTTCTCCTCTGAAGCAGTTTTCTTGCCGTTTGGCTTAGCTTTAGACTTCCTGCCAAGAAAGAAAGGATGTTGAGGTCACCGCATGTCTCATTTGGGCCCAAACCACAGGGGTCGGAGGAAGGACCTTGCACATTGGGCTAATTAAATCAGATGCAGGCAAGGAGAGAGATCAAAGGCTAGACTGCTCAGGGCCACTGAGTGGCCAATCCAAATGGTCATGACTCTATAGACACCCAGGAGGACAACAATGTGGGCCTGGTCTGCAACACATGACAGCAGGGGGCAGCACCTGATGCCTGAAGCATAAACATCTTTCAAAAAGCTACTCTTCCAAGATTAAAACTTAAGAAGGTTGTATAACTGTCTAAGAGTCTAAGAAATTGTATAGCTGTCTGAAGGTCTGAGAAAGTGTTTTAAGGCATGCAAATGAAAGTTCTGAGTATATAAGGAAGTGATTTAAGGTAATGAAAAAATGTTTCAGATTTCTTTTACCCTCTATGCTATTATTATTATATTAAGATTTCAAAGGTTCAGGAAACCTATACCCAATGGTTCTCAGACCACTCTTATGCTCACCAGTATAAGACTGCTTACCAGCAGGTTACCAAAGGGGATACTTATCCCTATAACACCTAAATCCATTTCTAAAACAGCTGTCCCTATGTTTGTTTTCTCTATGATCAAACTAGAGATTACTGACGACATTGGCTGAATACTTATGGAGATTGCCTTTATTGGTCCTGCAGGAGACGTGATGTATATTCAAGGCATTCAGAATGTGGGATCTTTTATATCCTTACTAAGAACCCATGGCACCCTAGATGGGAGAAGGGGGTCACTGATAGACTTTACCATAGTATTTATCACAGCTGCCCATCAGGCATGATTAAAATACAGGGGGTACACACCCCATTCTCTCAAACCCTAGGTATAGACATAGTAGAAGTTGTCCAAAGCTCCTTACATCCCTAATATCACCTCTCTTAGACAACACTGATACTGCCTCCCTGTCACACCATCTCTTGTTTCAGACCTTAACCTCTACATATCAGCTACTGAATAATACTCTGCCTGACGGCTTTGGAGAATGTTGACTGTGTGTCCCTCCTGGGTCAAACTCACAACCACTATTTGTGTGGCCTTGCCTATTAGCTTATTAGACTCTCTCACTTTGCCACTCATTAATTGCTCTAAGCCAAATATCACTACCATCCCTTATCTTTACCACATTTCTCTCTTTGACATCACAGATTGCTTTAACTCCAGGAACATGCCTTTGTGGGCTTATTGGATTCTGCAGACCACAACATACCTTAACCCTTAGGACTACCACCCAAGCCCTATGCCCAAAAATGTCTCAATTCTCTGCAGCACTCAAGTTTCTCAATGACTATCCACTGGGTGGTCTGGATATTGTGCCCTTTTCTTTTTTTTCAAAACTAGGTAGGGGTGGTATCAGGTGAAGAAACCTTGCCAGTTCACATCACAGAGCATGGCATGACAAATGAGTGATTCAGGTCCTATAATTTCTCAAAGTCCTGGGTATAACCACTGGCATCACCACTGAGGGGGGTGGGAGTGACTACTTTCCTTGCTATTTACATCAGTTTCCCCTAAGTTCATCCAGGAGCTCCAATGGATGGCTCAGACCATCCTTATCCTCCAGGGCCAAATAGACTCACTAGGCACCGTAGTGCTACAAAATCAGCAAGGGTTAGATTTACTAACTTCAGAGAGAGGTGGACTTTGTCTCTTCCTCAGGGAGACATGTTGCTTTTATGTCAACCAACTGGGTGTAGTAAAAAAATAAGATCTGACAACTCCAGACAGACCTCCAAAACTGTAAGAAACAGCTCAATGTCTCTGGCTAGTGGATCACTGACAGTCCAATATGGAATTGGATAGTATCCTTCTTAACCCCCTTTCTCCTGCTTTTCTTAATCCTACTAGTCACATCCTGCCTTATAAACTTGTCTAGATTTCTTCAACAACAGATCCAAAAGATATCTAACCATACTTTTAATCAGTTGCTATTACAGGATTATCAGCTCCTAGCTACAGAGCCAGAGGCCTGCAACTCCTGAGTATACCCATGGTGAAGATCAAGCTTGCTCCAAGGACTTGGATGCCCCCATTCAACAGGAAGAAGTCTAATGATACTGTTGCCCTCCTTTCCTGACCCCTGTTTATGAATTGTAAACAAAAAACGGGGATAATATAAATCCCTTGAGGTGTGTGAGAGGCAGGTCCCTCCATTAAGGACCTCTAACTGCCAGGCCCCACCCCCCAGAATACTCTAAGGGCTGGCCCCTGAGGGCTTCTAACCATCAGGTTCCACCCACAGAACATTCTTAATGGCCATGATGGCTTGACCTAGACCCTATAGGTGCAGGTGGCCAAGCTCCTTCCTGCAGACTAAAAAGCTCAAGCTCTGGTCTTGAAATCCCACCAATCCCTGAGCTTGAAAATCCACCAATCCTTGAGCTTGCCCCAAGTTCAGTACTTAAAATCCCACCAATCTCCACCCTGGAAAGTTCTGGCCCACAAGAAACCCACTATCAATGGTTGCCAACTTTGCTAATGCTGTGACCCTTTAATACAGTTCCTCACATTGTAGTGACTCCCCGCAACCAGAAAATTATTTTTGTTGCTACTTCATAACTGTAATTCTGCTACTGCTATGCATTGTAATATAAATATCTGATATGCAACCCCTGTGAAGATTGCAACCTACAGGTTAAGAACCGTTGTCCTATAAAGTCTGCCTCCCATTCAGTTCTTTGCTGTTTCAACTAAGCAGAAGCAGCCACCCCCTTGTGTCTTTTCCAATAAACCTCTGTGTGAAGATCGTTGTGTGGTGTCACTCTGTAGTATTCCTTGACTCCTAACTGCCAGGATACCTTTGCTCTCGGAGCTGTAACACTTGCGTTGGGGAAATCTTTCCCCTCATAGCTGTAACATTACACAAGGGCCTTTCTGAGCAGTGGCACCCACACACAGGCCACACCAAGGCTCTAAACCTTCCAGGCACGCCAGTTCCAGGAAGGTGCACAGCTACCATCAAAGCTTCAGAGGAAAAACCACCCATGGGAGGTACCAGGTTGCTAACCCATAGGAGGGCACCCCAAGACAGAGTACTCTCCCCAGTAGAGGGCTAGCTCCTCCTTTAGGTCTGTCTTACTGATGTGCTCTACCACTGAGCAACATATTCTTGCTGGGGTGTAGCCTGGGCACAACATCCACACCTTGTCACTCTTCCTGGAGTGAATGCAAGAGAAAACAGCCCCCAGGGATAAGGCTCTGCCTCAGCACTGAGAGAGAATCCCTCCACTAGACCCCATGTAAAGCAGAGGCAGTAAGAGAATCCAGCCTCCTCCCAAGCCAGACAGCATAGGACTCTGTTAAGCTTCTACCTTGTTTTAAAGTTTTTTTTTAAATAAAATTGTTTTGCTTTTTTAAGAGTGGCCTTATGTCTATTTTTAAACAATAAACGTATTTTTTAAATGTCTTGTTTTCACTTGAATAGAAATCCTAAAGCTATGGAATGACTTACCCCAATCACATATATGCTCAATTCCTCCAGGCCAATTACTCCCCAAACATTGGTGGTAACACTGAGTCTGTGTGCTTTTGGTTCTTGGTGAACAAGCTTCTAGTTAGGCACTGAGATAGTGTGCCCCTTAAGAGAAGAGACAACAGTGCCCCACTGGCAGTAACTACCTGGCCTGAGTTCTTTATGGTGTGCTAGCCCACCAGAAGACAGATGATTTTGCTGAAATCTCTGTCATGTAGCTAAGTCTGTGCCTGGTCAGAAAGGCTTTTTGACCTGCAGTCTCCCTGGTGAGCTCCTCGAGGAAGTCAAGTGAAAGAGACTGTAGGTGTTCCTGGCTGGCCAGGTCAGACCAGCACACTGGATATCAGGTTCTTCTAAGCACTGACCACACAATACTAGAAACAAAGGAGCCTCTACCAATCTCTGAGCAGCCAGCTGGCTGGCACCCACACATGTCTGACATGTTCAGGCTCAGGATGAGAGTACTGGATGAGAAATCTGAGAAGTACAATGAATGTTCCCACAGCAAAGCTGAGTCTTGTCCTCACATAATCAAATGAACTCTTCAGTTAAAATGTAAGAGGTAAATTGATATTTGCATGAAGCCTTATGATCAGAAAAGGATGCTTTTGATCAGGAACTCTCAATATGGGATTCAGCAGGAGGTGCTGGACAGTTGAAGGACCAAGGACAGGAACACAGACCTTCTCTAATAAGGCAACCAATTGCAAGGAGCACCAGGCTATACAAGGCCTACAACAGACCAGGGGATTAAAGGGAGGAGCAGATCCAGTAGAGGGGTCCTGTCCCAGAAGCAGTCTCCTTAGGAGTGCCCACCCTGCTCCACAGGGATGAGAAGCCTGAGCACCCAGCAGGGAAGAACAGTGCATTAAAGGCATACCTCTAGGGCCATGGCCTCCTTGCAAACAGGTGAACTGGCGGGGGTGTGTGTAGGAGGTGGCCTTTGGCCCAGATTCCCACCATGCCTACTTCAGGTTACCCCTGCCTGTCCAGATGAGGTACAGTGTAGGCCTCAGACCAGGGTACCTCTTATATACCTTTCTTTTTGACCTGAGAACATGGGCAGTTAGGCCTGCTACCATGCATGGTATCAAGAGGCAGCCTGACTTGGCTCTGAATCCTGTCTTCCATGGCCCTGGGAGGCTAGATGGGGGTAGGGTGAAAGGTCTTTCTATCTGACTGTGACCTATTTTTTTCCGTTCGTTGCTTTGAAAGGTTGCTGATGGTTTACTTAAGAGAAAGAGGAAAGAAAAATGTTCCCTGAATGCCAGGGAAATGTTTTCCTTTCAGCTTCTCATGGCAGAGCTTAACCTTAAAAGGCAATGTGTGCTTGGCCTCCAGGGCAGGACCAAGAGCAGCCAGAACCAAGCAGTGGACAGGGCAGGGTACAGCCCAGCCTTGAGGCTTCTGGCACAGCACAGGCTCTAAACAATAGCATGGAAGTCTGTTAGGGCTGAAACATAAGTGTGGATGTGCCATATAGAAAGTGGGCACTTCAAGCCCCTCTGGCAGACCAGCAGTGTAGGCTCCAGCCTCTCAAGCAGTTGTGGACAAACCCCAGGAGGGGCTCTGCCCATGTCTTTGGGACACATCCACTCCCTGTCCTGGGCACTTCTCTGAACCCTTGTCTTCCACTACTGATATGAGCTGAGTTCACCTGTTTCAGTCAGAAAGCAGGGATCTGCTTCTCTAATGCTGGATCCTACGTGTAGAGTCCTCAAAGGATAGTTTTCCTCAAGACTATCAAGCTACCTTCTGTCTTCTGGGTATCCTGTCCTGGAAGCCAAGTCTACAAAGAAAGGGGCTGGTGAGGGCCAAGCTGTCAAACCATTTCCATGCTCTGTGGCTTGAGATGATCACCTGCAAGCTAAAGGGAATGAAACAGGACAACTAGGAAGAGCTGCTGGTAGGAACCAGCCATCACCATGGCTCCTGAACACCCACTATTCAGGACTCATTCAGGGAGGGTGTCCTATGAACAGCATCCTGCCCTCACTCCCACTCATAGTCACAAGGGAGGAAATAGTTCCTTCAGGCAGAAGCTACTCCCCAACCCTGATAGGGAAACAGTTCCTAAAAGGCCTGCCTCACTCTGCCAACCTAAGTTTTCCAGTCCTAGTCACAGAGCCCTCATTCTGGCAAGAGGAACAAGAGGCAGCCCAGGGCCCAGGTTCTGTCTGAGGAAGAATGTGGTAGGTGCTAGTGGAAGGGCTGCTGTAGGACATCAAACTTCAAACTCCAACTTCTCTCCTTTCCCTAAATGAGTGGGGCTTAGCCAGGGCACGAGACTCATCTAGAGGACCAGTTCTAGCTCCTTTGCCAGTGTTTCTGTTTTCACCTGGTAAGATGAGCAAACAAACATCTTACAGGCTCTTGAGGCAAGCTGAAGAGACTATGATGTCAGTGGCTGGCCATGCCTGCATACTAGGCTTGAGGTCAGAGGCTCTTCCTGCTTCCCTTATACCACTCGCCACTGTTACTCATGTGGAGGGAAGACTATGCAGACAAGGCCTTGAGTGGGCAGCACAGAGATGGTATTATAGGGACTAGGGAGTCCAGGCACCACCATATCCAAAACAAAGCTGCTATGAGCTCCTGGGAAGGCATCCCCAAAACAAAGCCCCCAACAGTGGGGCTGAAGCTGGCCCCCAATGAGCAGGAGGCCTACTCATAAAGTAAACTGACTACTTAGAGGTATCCATGCTCTATCAGAATCACCTTCTTCTTGCCTCCCACATATTCATCTGGCCTTAGCCTCCTCCTCCCTGCTCCAGTGCCTATGCTGCCCATAGTGCTCTGTCCACCCCCTACCCACATGGCAAACTCCCCCTGGTCCTCTAAGACCTCATCCATCAAATGTCATATCTCCTATTCTAGCTGGCCACACCCCATGACACTGGACTCTTTGGCACCCCCAGCACCAGGAATGAGTCAATCCTAGTTGATAGTCTGACCTCTGAGTAGTAACAGAAATTTACAGATTTAAAAAAAAAAAAAAAAAAAAAAATCAATCTCTGTGACATCTGTGGTGCCAAGCATTAGGCTAGGGTGACTGTGAGTGCTATAGTGGGAGCCAGGCTAGCAGCATCTTTCTGGGACCAGGGTGGTAAGATGCTATGTTGGCATGTGCTCTTGCCCTGAAGTGAGGCTTAGCCTGCATCCTCCCCACAAGCTTCCATTTGGCATGCCACCCAGGTTTCCCCAGCCTCTGACCCAACACAGATGCTCACAAAGCAAAGTGCTCCAAGAAAAGGATGCTCAGACTTGTGGGAGGCATACATAGCAAGTCAAGAGGATGAAGGGCTTAAAAACATTAAGGTCTGAGGATGGTAGGGAGGGGATACAAGAGTCTTATGGCAGCCAGGCGGTGGTGGTGCACGCCTTTAATCCCAGCACTTGGGAGGCAGAGGCAGGCAGATCTTTGTGAGTTCGAGACCAGCCTGGTCTACTGAGCGAGATCCAGGAAAGGCGCAAAGCTACACAGAGAAACCCTGTCTCGGAAAAAAAAAAAGTCTTGTGGCAAAGTACATCACTCCAAGGAAGTGAAAAACATTGAATGTGGATATCTCAGGCCTCTAGAGAAACAGAGAATGTGTTTGCTTTCTTTCCACCCTGCCACCCGACCAGTCCCAGCTGGGTTAACATTGAGGGGATGGACAGAGTGGGGATTAGCAATGAGGGACCAGAAGTTAACATCTAGAGGTCTGTGGTCAACATTAAAGAAGGAGATGCTGACACTGAGAGGCTGGGGGATAGCACTGGAGGAGGGTATGACAAGGGGTTAGGGCATGAGGAGCTTGAAGATACAAGCCCTTCCTTGGCCAGGTCTGAGAAACACTATTATTCAGGCAGAGTACATCTAGATGCTAAAAGGAGAGTGGTATGACTGGGGACTCCCACACTCCTGGTCATGGCAAATATCCAAGCTACAGCCTAATCAGAGCACTAACTCCAAGCTTATAATGGTATCTTTTCCCATCACTGTAGGGCCTCTGTGACAACAAGGTACAAGATAGCATGGCCTTCACAGCCCAGCCAAATACTTCCAGGTTCTCCCCAGCCCCTCAACAGCTGGTCCCCTATCACTGGACTGTGAGTATAGGACACTCACCCCTGATTGCTATCTCTTCTGAAGCATCTATCTGGGCCTAGGTCTCTGTGGGACCTGAAAATTTCATTTCTAATACTGGAAAGCCCATATCTGGACCAACTTCTCACTAACTCCACTGCCCAATGCTTGGCCTCAGAGACCAAGATGGGAAGACCCTCCCAGCCCTCACTATAGGGTTGGGCTGGGGTCAGAAGCAATGGAGAGGGTCACTGGAACTCTCTCTTAAGAGTATCTGTGCTCCCTATCCAGAAAGGTTAGTAGTCCCAGACACAGCACACTTTCACCAGTGTCCTTGACCCAGTAGAAGACTCACTCACCTGGAGAACAAGGCAGTAGAGAGACAGACACATCAGGCCTGAGGTATGCCTAGATAGTACCCTTATCCTACTGAACTCAATGTAATCCTCAAGAAGGCCAGGCTAAGATGTCTCCCAATGGGAACTTCCTCAGTGTAAGCAGCCAGGTGTCACTGGCAGGTGAGGGCCATTCTTTAGCCTTCCTGGAGCTGATGATGGTATCTGCTATCCACACACATGCAGAAACACACACACATTAATATGTGTGTGGCCCTCTATGTACTGTCATCATCAATAACAATCCAAATCAGGGCAGATGATGCCACCATTTTGCTGGCATTCCCTATTCAGGTACTCAGGTAATGATGTAGTGGCAATGGCCCAGGGGAACAGGTGAGGTCAGAAGTGACAAGGGACAGGCTGGTGCACAGACACATGCATCCCAAAACTCATCAGCCACTTGCAAGGAGCTACCATAGGCTGAACTCATGTCAAAAGCCTCACCAAGAGTTCTGCTTTGGGAGTTCACAGTTAAAAGAGGCACTGGAAAAGCAAATGCTACTTACTTTCATTTTAAATAATAACAGCCCTACTGGGCATGGCAGCACACAGCTTTAACCCCAGCACTCAGCAGGCAGGGGCAGGCAGATCTCTGTGAGTTCAAAGCCAGCCAGTCTTACATAGTGAGTTTCAAGATAGCCAAGGCTACATATTGAGACCTTGTCTCGAAGGAAGGAAGGAAGAAGGAAGGAAGAAAGGAAGGAAGGAAGGAAGGAAGGAAGGAAGGAAGGAAGGAAGGAAGGCAGGCTGGCTGACTCATTGAGTTAGGAGGCAAATATAAGATTCCTGCACTGAAGGGAAACTGACTGGACTCTAAAAGGCAGTGCTTCTTCCCTCGTGGCTGAGGAATATAGTCTCAAGTTGCCTTAACACTGCTACCCCATCAACAAGTCATGCACACACCCTCTTACCCATCCACTTGCATTCCACACACACCCCAGGCTTGGGGTAAGAGCACCACTACAGGTTAGAATAGTCTGAAAAGCTTTTTTGGCAACACTAAGTAGCAGCTAACATACAGCAGGCACCTGGGGTACACACCATGTCACTTCTCTGGACACTCAAGGACAGGTTCCAGGAAATCCTTGCCTTGAGTAGCCAAGGCCCATGCTCAAGAGACAGCCACTGGCCAAAAACACAAGCCCAGGCAGACACACTTGTTGGTGATAAAGGTCACTCACTGTCCAGCACTCTCCAAAGGGAGACTTCTATCTAACATCAAGGAGAGTCACACATAGCAAAGGTCTAATGCAGATGGCTGCTCCTGGGCAACATGCAGTAAGCTCAATTGTTAGGCTGGCCAGGTTCTATCAACTACCCCAGCACCAGGTCCAGGGGCAGCACACTGGGTGCACCCCATTGCAGGCTCTGCACAGCAGGCTGCTTTGCTGAGAAGGCAATCAGGGCCACAGCCAACTGCCTCCCCCAGGCAGACTACTTTGGGCCAACTGTTACCTGAGCACTTTGCTGACTGCCTGAAGCACCATTTTGAAGCGGAGTCCAGTTTTTGGGGGGTGGCTGAGCAGAGTTTGCTCTGAAGGGAGACTGCAGTGCTCTCCAAACATGATGTGGGGAGTGCAGAGCTGGTGAGGGAAAGTGGAGGCCAGGCAATGCAGCTCTGGGCTCCCTCCCTCGGAAGTGCCCTCCGCCCTTGCTCTAGGCCAATGAGGACCATGGTAGAGACAAACAGCTGCTCCCTTTACACAGCAAGGGCCGCCCAAGCTGACGAAAAAGGGGAGTGCCTGAACAGCTTTTTCAAAGTGGTGAAGAGCTGGCTAGGCAGCGTGGGATCAGCAAAGCCAAAAGGGAGGAGACAGGGGCAGACTCAGCAGTGGGAAGGGCCTGTCAGAGAAACCCAAGTCACTCCTGGAGGCCCTCCCTTGCACCTAGGCCTAGGGTTGAATACAGCCCTGATGAGTGGAACCTGGAAAACAGCAGGCAGGCAAGGCTTCTCTAGCAAGCACACTCAGGACAGGGATCAACAGGCCATTAGGTTCCCTCCAGAATGGGCACAACTACTGCTACTCTGCAGGTAAGTTTTAGACAAGCTTTTTGAAAAAGATCAACAGGCTTCTGGAGAATCTAGGGGGCACAAAGCTGGTTCTGGACAGGGCTGCTCCTTAGGCCTGCCAGTCAGGACCATTGCTGCTATGGCATCCGAAATATACAGAACATATCACGGGCAACCAAATTGGGTAGCCAAGGTCTTCTTTGTGGCTGTTCTGTACACAGGAGACTGCCAAGCCTTAAAAATCAAATACCTGGGAGTGGTACTCCCACCTCATCTCATCCTGGACTCCACTGCAGTGTCAGAGTAGTCAATATGGACTGATAGGGAGGTTCTGCTCCACAAGATCCACTATGGTTTGGGTGCCAGTCAAGCTCCCATGCTCCTGCCAATCCAAGGATGGGCACTGCAGAACTTCTCCACATAGGTGACAGATATGAACCAGGCTTGGGTTTTTTTTGTTTTCCCCAGGGTTAGACAGAGGCTGTGGGATGAGGAAGGAAGATGGCCCTCTCTTAACCTCACACCAAGGGTCCTCACATGACTTGTCTCTGAGCAAGGAGCCCTGACTGTCCTGGCTGGGTTGCCTGCAAGGTCTCCACTGCCGGAGCCTCTCTCAGTAAGGAAGCTTTGTTCAGCTACAACTGAGTAGGTGATGGCTGAGAAACTTGGTCCTACCTCCTGGAGGGCAGTCTGGTTACAGGCTGAGCTTTTGAATAATACTTGCTGGGAGTAGCATTTAAAAAGTGCTAAATATGTAAAGAAGCAGAAAAACAAACCATGACCAGGAAAAAAAGCCAGTGCAAACAGACTCAGATGCCAGCAATAGTGAGTAACTGAACCCCAAAAGCAGGTTATATGTTAATTTTTAGAATTTAAAAACAGCATCCAAATGAACAAGAACACATAAACATGTAAGTCAAACTGTTACACTGTGAAATGGGACCCAAGAGACACTGAGAAGGCAAGGCAAGCCAACCAGCTAGCTAAAGAACAGACAGAAGGGGGGCATCAGTGGTATGTAATGGTGGAGACACAGAAAGAGGATGGACAAATGACACAAGGCCCAAAGTCCTGGGTGGGGATCAGGACAGAAAAGCATCAAAAGATTTACTCTGGGCAGTGGCATGATCCAATTTATGTTCCTCACAGGTTTCTCTGGTTCTCTGGTGGAATGTACTAATGGGAATGGAACAAGAAATCTGGGCTAGCAGCTTCTGCAAACATTGTAGGACGTGAGGTGGAAAAAAACATTTGTTCAATATGCTCCGGAGATAGCACCAGGCCCTGATGATGGCCTGGTGCCAATGATGGAAGAAATGGCATCCAGTGTGGCTTCTGGCAATCTGCATCACTTTATTCTGTCTTACTATTTGTTTTTTTTGTTTTGTTTTTGTTTTTCCGAGACAGGGTTTCTCTGTGTAGTTTTGGTGCCTGTCCTGGATCTCGCTCTGTAGCCCAGGCTGGCCTTGAACTCAGAGATCCGCCCGTCTCTGCCTTGAGTGCTGGGATTAAAAGCATGTGTCACCAATGCACGGCCTGTCTTACCATTAAGAATAACCTAAAGCTGGGTAATCATTTTTTTTTTTAACTTTCTTTTTTATTCTTTGTGACTTTCACATCATGCATCCCAAGCCCACCCATCTCCCGTCCCTTGCATCTGCCCTCTGCCCTGCAACCTCACCCTCCAAAATAAAACAACGAAATTTAAGATAAAAAAAGGAAGGAAAAAAATCTCATCATGGAAGCTGTAATGTGACACAGACAGTCACACAGTAAACCCCTTTATCCATACATCTTTACCTGCAGGCATTCATCGCAAAGAATTGTGTGTTTGGTTCAAGGTACCTGGTCTCTGCTACACTACTGACATTGGGCCCTAATGGGGACTCTTCCTGGACATCCTATTGCTGTCCTGTTTCGTGGATGTCCTGTAGTCCTGGGTCCACAGGACAACACACACACTCACACACACACACACCTATGCTCTAGCAGATCACAGACAAGATAGATGGTGGGCCAACACTTAATCCTGGTTCTGCACCTGAGTAGTTGCAGGGTTGGTCAGCCTGGAAACTAGGTAATCTTAAAAAGAAGACTTGTTTAGTTTACAGTTCTAAAGTTCAGAAATCCCCACTTGGCAATTGCCTAAAAACAAAAAACTTAAAATGTTCCTTTTTATTTTTATTACTTTATTTTTTGAGGTGTTTGTCTGTATGTATGTCTGTACTACATGTGTATCTGGTACCCAAGGAGGCCAGAAGAGGGCATAGGATTCCCTGGAACTGGAGTTATAGATGGTTTTGAGCTGCCATTGAGGTGCTGGGAACCAAACTCCAGTCCTCTGGAAGAGCAGCTAGTGCTTGTAACCACCTAACCTTTTCTCCAGCTTCACATCAACCGCCTTTGCTGACTGAAGTCCAAGGCATCATAGAGCATCACATAGCAAGAGATGGGGAGAGTATGTCTGTGTGGCTTCTACTCTTATTTGGTGAGCAGAACTGTATCCTAGGGTTCCAACCTAAGAGATTTCTCTAACCCTACTCACCCACTGAAGCTCCTACCTCTGAACACATGGTAAGAATCAGTCTCCACTGAACGTCTTACAGTGGAGATTAAAGTAAACATATAGGCTCTTGGGAAGCATAATCAAACCATATCCAGACCACAGCAGCACCTGTCAGAATGGCTAAAACAAAGTGCTAACATGAAGCAAGTAGATTCCTGAATCATTTACTGGAGGGAATCCAAAATGGCCAACTAGTCTAGCAAACAGTTTGAATGTATTCTAAAAAGTTAAACATACAATTACCATGTGACTCAAGCGCTTCTCTCCTGATCTAGAAAAATGAAAACTATGACGAACCAAAGTATAAAATCATTCAGTGGAGAGAGGAATGTGTTGGTAAAAAACTGTGGTAAGCCCTACCTCACAGCCAGCTGGGTCAGAGAACAAAACAGAAACAAAGCTTAGCAGTACCTCTGCCAAGCTCAGAGCAGGCAAAGCTTTTCAAAATACAAACAACAGTAAATTAAAAGGAGAAAAAAGAATCTCACCAACATTTAACAGATATAAACTGTCATAGAATATTATTTTAAGGTATATTACATTTGTTTATGGTGTGGAACATTTGTGTAGTGATGCAAAGATGTGTTGCATTCCTTTATGTTGTATTTGTTTAACTCTGTGAAGCTGTGTTACTGTGCCTGTCTAAAACATCTGATGGTTTAATAAAGACCTGAATGGCCACTATCAAAGCAGGAGAAAGTACAGGTGGGGCTGGCAGGCAGAAAGGATAAATAGAAGGAGAAATCTGAGAGAAGAGGAAGAAAGATCAAGGAACAAGAGAGGAAGAAGGAGGACTTCAGGGGTCAGCCACCCAGCCACCCAACTACACAGCCAGACACGAAGTAAGAAATAAAGAAAAGGTATACAGGAATAGAGAAAGATAAATCCCTGAGGCCAAAGATAGATAATTTAAGTTAAGAAAAGCTGGCAAGAAACAAGCCAAGCTAAGGCCAGGCTTTTTTTTTTTTTTTTTTTGGTTTTTCGAGACAGGGTTTCTCTGTAGCTTTTGGAGGCTGTCCTGGATCTCACTCTGTAGACCAGGCTGGCCTCGAACTCACGGAGATACACCTGCCTTTGCCTCCCGAGTGCTGGGATTACAGGCGTGCGCCACCACTGCCCGGCCTAACGCTTTTAAACGTTTTTGTTTGTTTGTTTGTTTAGTTTTTTTTGTTTTTTGTTTTTGTTGTTGTTGTTTTTTTTAGCTGAGGATCGAACCCAGGGCCTTGCGCTTGCTAAATCCCTAACCCTCAGGCATTCTTAAGTAGGAAAAAGCCTCTGTGTGTATTTATTTGGGAGCTGGGTGGCGGGTCTCCAAGAGCTAAGAGCAAAAGAGTAAAGGAAACAACCAACAACAACAAACTTTTTTTTTCTGATGCTTGTAAAAAAAAAAAAAAAAATGAACAGACTTGTGTGGTGGTTTGACTAGGAATGGCCCCCTTAGACTCTGTGTTTGAGTGTTTGGCCCATAGGAAGTGGCACTATTAGCAAGTGTGGCCTTGTGGGAGGAAGTGTGTTACTTCCAGGCCATGGCTAGAATGGCTACCCACTACAGACTCTGCCTGCCATGCGATCGGATTAAAGGTATGCGCCACTACTACCCAGCTTCTGCTATGGCTTGCTACTAGCTCTGACCCCCAGGCAACTTTATTTATTAACATACAAATAAAATCACATTTCAGAACAAATAAAATATCACCATATTCCTGCTGGGAAAGGAGGCCTCCCCCCACTCCGTGCCTCTCTATGCTTCCAACATGACCTGCATGCAAGTACCTCATCCACCCTATGTGACTACACTAACAGATTCTAGGTATCAGAAGACCATCCTACTCAGGGGCTTGGCCTGTCAGCTCTCTTTAGGGGGAATAGGTAGCCTGAGTAAATGGAAGGGTGGAGGTAGCCAATATGACTACAGCAGCAGCTGTAGACCCCCATGGAACTTCAGGATATAGGACTTCACACCTGCTCTGCAAGAGGGTATCCTTTACGTAGAGGCTCCTTGGCCAGACCCAAACCCTGCTGCCAAGTAGTTGCCAATCCCAGAGTAACTTCAGGGTGGTCTGGGTAGGAAAGGAATACTCTGTGCAGGGGTCAGGCAAGGACACCAAGCAGTTGTTTTCTGACAACTTTATACAAACTACAGGCTGAAATTCTAGGAAAGGGGAAGAAAGCCACTTCTTGGGACTCCTTCATGTGCCAGGCAGCACAAGAACTGGCACAAGGTTGAAGAGATGCCTTAATAGTTAAGAACACTTGTTCTGACAGAGGACCCGAGTTCAATTCCCAGGACCCACATGGTAGCTCACAGCCACCTGTAACTTTAGCTCCAGGGAGATCCAATGCCCTCTTCTAACCTCTTTGGGCACCATGCATACACATGGTACATAGATATAAATGAGGAAAAAGTGATTTATATATATATAAAATACTATAATAAATCTAAAATAATAAAATAATAATATAATAAATCTAAAAAAATAATTTTAAAACTCAGCTAAATCTCATTTAAAAAAAAAAGAAAGGGGGGGTTGGGGATTTAGCTCAGTGGTAGAGTGCTTACCTAGCAAGGGCAAGGCCCTGGGTTCCATCCTCAGTGAAAGAAAAGAAAAGGAAAGAAACAGAAAGAGAGAAAGAAAGAAAGAGAGAGAGAGAGAGAGAGAGAGAGAGAGAGACACGGACGGAGGGAGGGAGGGGGGAGGGAGGGAGGGAGGGAGGGAGGAAGGAAGGAAGGAAGGAAGGAAGAAAAATGGGCATAGACACATTAGTTCTCACCATACCCCCCACCCCTGGAAAGTGAACAGACTGCTTTCCTCTTAAGTTTGCCCTTGGCAGGGAAAAAAAACAACAACAAAAAACAAATCTGAAGTCACTGAAAAATAACTAATGGGGAAAGCTGCCCTCTTTTCAAAGCAAACACGCACTGCCTGTGAACATGGGTCCCAGAACCCCCAGACGGCTCCTGATGCCAGTGGACACCTGGGTGGAGGGCTTAGCAAGACTGCCCAAGGAGGAGCTGCACACACCAAATGAGAAGACTCTACCTAGCATTTGACCCAAAGAAGAAGTGTGAGGGCTCTGACATGGTCGTCAGTCTTACAGACATTGTATAAACACTGACTCCTAAGGTCCAGCAAAGAAAACTGGAAGATGAGAACAAAGATCTTTTTCTTTTTCTTGTATCGATAGCAGCTAGCATGGAGCTAGCACTGAGGAGGAACATACTCCATGCACAGCATCCTTCCATCTCAGTGGATCTTCCTAATCCTGTAAGAGCATCAGAGCAGGTATTTCCATACCCAGAATACGTGTTTAAAAAAAGACCCACAGCCGGACAGTGGGTGGTGGTGCATGCCTTTAATTCTAGCACTCAGAAGGCAGAGGCAGGGGATCTCTGAGTTTGAGGCCAGCCTGGTTTACAGAGTGAGTTCCAGGACAACCAGCACTACACAGAGAAACCCTGTCTTGAAAAACAAAACAAAACAAAACAAAAAACCCACACAGTCTTGTCCTAGTTTCCTTTCCCATTGCTGTGATAAAATATTGGGCAAAAACAACTTTACAGAATGTGGTGCTTTGAAAGAAAATGGTCCCCAAAGAGATTGGCACTACTGGGAGGTGTGGCTTTGTTACAATAAGTGTGATCTTGTTGGAGTGGGTATGTCACTGTGGGGGTGGGCTTTGAGGTCTCATATATGCTCAATCCATGCCCCGCGTTCCAGACCACTTCCTGTTGCCTATAGGTCAAACAAAATGTAGGACTCTCAGCTCCTTCTCCAGCACCATGTCTGCCTATACACCACCATGTCACACCATGATAATGGACGGAACCTCTGAGAATGAAAGCAACCCCAATTAAATGTTTTCCTTTATAGGAGTTGCTGTGTCATGGTGTCTTCATAGCAATAGAAATCCTAACTAAGACACAGAAGAAAGGGCTTATTTGGCTTACCTGGTTACAGTCCATCTCTGTGGAGTAAGTCAAGTCACCTAGTCATATGCAGTAAAGAACAGAGAGAATGAATCTATGCACTACTAACTGCTTAGTTCAATTTCTCCACTCTTATACAGTCCAGGATCCAAACCCAAGGAACGGTCTGCCCACCTCAATTAAGATAATCAAAATAATCCCTTACAGACCACCGCACAAGCCACCCTGATTTACAAAATCCCTCATTTGACTCTCTTCCCAAGTAAGTCTAGATTGTGTCAAATAGACAGTTACAGCTATCACACACCCAATTTCTTAAATTCCTAACCATATAGAATAGGGCAGTGGACATATGTCCATGGCAGACCTCCAACCATCTGGAGAAGCAGTGTTTTAACGCTAATCAACCAATCCCATTATAATCTTTTTCTCAAAAGTGTGGCCTAACAAAACTTGATCAGTTCATCTTTCTTCCACATGGTGTTCAGGGAGGGCTGTACATGGCAAAGCTGTATGCAAAGCGTAATCATGCCCATGTGTGCATCTATGTATGTCCTTCCCTCTCAGGCCCTCTCCATGCCATGAAGCCACACAGCCAGGCCAAGACCCCAAGTCACTTTGCTCTGAGGACTTTGTGAAGGCTCCCCCAGGGCTGAGGTCAGCTCTGAACCATTTTCTCAAGTGTTTTCCTTACTACATCTTGAAGCCCCTCACTCTCCTCACTACACACACTCAGGAGCTGCACACTATCTGCCTTGCCTCATCACCCCACCAGTAAGACCCAAGATGAAGTATACCACCTGCTTCCTCCTGACCACCCCAACACCTACAGGAACAGTGGGAATGAGGTGGTACCTTGAGTGTGTAAACTGACTTCACTGTGCTGCTGGCAAATTTCCTCATTCAGCTTTTTATACAGTGGCACTCTAGTCACACTCTTACTTCTGACCCCTATGTACATCACTGTCTAGGCTTCTGTCAACTTTCCTGCTAAAGAGGACTCACCACTGATGGCGTCAATGGTCAAATCTTACTGGCCTATTTTTTTTTTTCATTTGTGCACAACTGACACAATAAGTACAAGGCTCCAGATAGCTGGATGCGGTCAGTTTGCCCATGCAAAGAGAAGAGCACCTCTACATGCCTCTCAACAGGCTTACAGCAACCACAGGTATAAAGTGCAAAATCAGTACCAACTGCACAGTCCAAGCTGAGGCATCAAGACCAAGGCAACCTAGGAGCCCCCTTTCTATGACATTTCATCACAAGCAAATGAAGTGCTGAAGGTAGGCGGGCAGTGGCTAAGGGTGAAGCTAGGGATGGCTTCAGAAGCTCTTACTACTCTATATTGTCTCCCGGGGTGTGGTTCATGGCTACATGGGCTTGTCGCTATGTGTACCCAAGCATATGCCTTAAATTGCTGAGTTGTTCTAAACATATACTGCACTCCAGGAGAAAGGACACACAGCACAGCTTCCACTTGGGGAAGGCCTAGAGGCAGTGGCAAGTGGAAGGACAGTATAGAGAGTTCACTCAAGAGTCTAGGATAGGCAAGGCAATCCCACAAAACTAGACTTGCAGATCTGGCTCCTCTGAGGTCTGAGAAGGGTCACTGAGAGATCAGGGAGGGAGATCTGGGAACTGCTGTGTTCTACACAACCTAACACTCACAATGATGGTGTTGGAGCCATGGGATGGTGGCTTTTCTGCAGTGCCAAGATGGAGCCCAGGGCCTTGCATACACTACATCAATGATCTACTTCTGAGCTCCACCTGCAGCTATGTGCCCCATTCTTCTCTAAATGATTTTTCAGATAAAAAAATTCACAGTAGCAAAGATAGAAGAAAAGGAAAAAAGGTGTTAAAGATAACAGTACTCCCTCTAGGATATACCCTTTATGGTGGTTTGAAAGAAAATGACCCCCAGAGGGACTGACACTATTAGGAGGTGTGGCTTTGTTGGAATGAATGAGGCCTTACTGGAGGAAATGTGCCACTGTGCAGTCAGGCTTTGAGGTCTCCTATGCTCAAGATACCACCCAGTGTCTCAGACCACTTCTGGCTGCCTGTGAATCAAGATGTAAGAACTCTCAGCTACTGCTCCAGCACCACAACTGCCTGCAAGCCATCATGTCACTGCACTATGTCAGTAATGGACTAAACCTCTGAAAATATAAGCTAACCCAATTAAATGTCTTTCCTTTATAGGAGTTGCTGTGGTCATGGTGTCTCTTCACAGCAACAGAAACCCTAACGAAGATGCCCCTGGGGGTGGACAGGACATCCTATATCCAAACACTAATCCTCAAAACAATTGCGCTAGATCCTGAGTGAGAAGTCACTGTCCTATTGATGAACAATGGCCCAGAAGCAACCTAAGAAAAGCCTCAACTGTTTACCAACATCCTAGAAGTCACAAGAAAAGGAGCTGCCATACAAAATGGAGAGAGACACAGGGAGAGCTTTTAAGAACTAGCTTACTTACCAGCATCATGCACCAGAGGAGAGTAAACTGTGTGAGGCAGAGGTTGGTAGCTAAGGCAGGCCTTCCCTTACACTGGGGTCTGACCTGTTCCAAATGGTTACCTATACTGGCAATGCAGCACTAGAGCCTTTATCCTTGACCACCTCCAAGGGGACAAGTGCACAGGGAAAGGAGGCAACCATATTTACATCCATGTGGCCAGGGTGATGTTCCTGTGCCAGAACTCCATAGTCCTTCACCAGAAATCCTGTGCTTGGCTCAGGAGATAACTCCACTACTACTCAAGATGAGATATCCTGCAGAAGGAGCAGCTGCTGTGAGCTCCACCCTTAAACCTACCACTGTTCCCACAAGCGATAGAAACCCTAACTAAGACGCCCCCAGGGGTGGATGGGACATCCTGTATCCTAGAACTCAGCACCTGTTTCTTCACATGGTGAACTGAGGAATACAAGGACAAGGACATCCTTTCCCAAGTCAGGAAGAGCCTCCCTTCCACAGTTGTCAACCTGGGACCTGGAGAGGATAGGACAATATAAAATACAGGAAGGAGCAGAGGGCAAGCCAGAGTACCTCAGCTCCAAGAGGAGGCCAAGTGTGCCTTGCAAACTGACACAACTCAGCCACAAGAAATTAGGAAGAGCCCCACTTCCAAGGTAGCAAGTAGAGGACTCACAGGGGCCAGGCTACAGGCCAAACACCCTCCTAAAGGTGAGGCACTGATTGTGAGGAAGCAAAAACAAGGTAAGGCTGGAAAGAAAGTACAGCCTGGAACAATCAAGAGGGAAGAGGAGGAAGGCCAGAATTCTAGGACAAATTTAGAAGACAGAGAAATAAACCACCATGCTACTCAAATCCTGTTTCAAGCTCATGTCCCACCCAAAACTGGAAAATTAAAGAGGCTGTTTGTTGGGGGCTACAGTCATCCTGTCTGACCTAGCTGTTTTACCAACAAGAGGGCAGGGGTACTAAGGGGTCTCCACATCTCTTCCTACAGTCACAGACTACTACACATGGCAAGTGGGAAAGAGGTCTAGGGAGGAAGGAAGACTTGTGTTCATGGCTAAAGCATGCCTTATACTGGAGAGGCACAGAACCAGCTCTAAGCTCACCTACAATCACAGGTGGGCCCTACACCCATCAAGCTGACTGTTCATATCCCCAGGAGCTTGTAGGTTCCAAAGCCAAGTCCATTCACTGCAGGAAGACTGTAACATCCTGCCTATCACACACCCTTCCCATGTCACCAAGATGTACAGGCCCTGAGCACAGGCAGTCAGGAAAGGGTAATGGCCAACTCTGCCAAGCTGCCCCTCCCTGCCTGGTGGTATAAAAACCTCAGCTGCAAAATTTAGCCCAGCTCAGTCCACAGGAAGGAGGCAGACAGCCCTACACAAGAGGGAGGCAGCAGCTCTGACCCAACTGGCCAGATGGATAGAGCTGCTCAGAGCCTGCCAGGTGCCTGCTCCCTAAGTACTGGGTTATGAGGCCCTTCCAGTTCTGTCCTTCTACATTACATGCCAGGCAAAGAAGCTCCCACAGAGGCTTTATTTGGTACTCCAACCTAAAAAACTGGAAATCAATAGGGTTTTGGTGGTTTTTATTTTTTCCAAAAGGAAAGTCTGAAATATAGAAACACAGAGAAGTAGGACTTTCAGAGAGAAATATAGAGAAACTGCCTACCAGAGGAAAAGGAAAGGGCATCTTCATGGAAGGATAAGAGGCATCTCCAGAAGGGAGTGCAGAGGATTCCAATGCATAGAGCCCCACTGAGGACTGGTTACTGCCTTCTCCCATCAACAACATGACCTGATGCAGGTGGGAAAGCCCAGGCCCACCTCTGCAGTGGTGCAGCTTCAGTCACACAGCACGATATATACTGCTTCAAGGGCTCTGCCTGGCCTGGGGCTCTAAGGAGGAGGAGTCACAAGCCACCAAGTGGATTCTAAGACCTCAGAGGTTAGCTTAGTATCTGGCACTGTCCTTGTTTGTGTTGTCACAAATACTAGGTGAGAGGTGCCGAGGAGAACCAAACAGCCTCGTCGGGTCTCCACCAGTCTTGGTCATTTTGTACAGGGAAAGACTGGGTAGGCAGAACAGGAGGGGGCTGGCACTCCAAAGACACAGGACATTGGTCCTTCACTGGCCACCTGTTCCACCAGCTGCAGGTCACCAGGCAGGCGGCAGGCTGTCCCTTCAAAGGCACATTCCTCTCTAAT
Organism: Onychomys torridus; assembly: GCF_903995425.1. Classification (NCBI taxonomy): domain Eukaryota; kingdom Metazoa; phylum Chordata; class Mammalia; order Rodentia; family Cricetidae; genus Onychomys; species Onychomys torridus. Next base: position 119,742,254 of record NC_050443.1, read on the forward strand.
TAGAAATATTTTTGTCTTTAAATACGGAGAAGAGGCATTAGATGTGGGAGTTGCCTGTGTTCTGAAAGTGAGGGGAACAGCAGAGCAGGTGCCAGGGACTATCCTTCACATTCTTCAAGGAGGCAGCAATCGAGAGGCTGTGGCTTCCAGAGGAGAGTCTTAGCATACAGCACCCGTGGAAAGGCTTGATAACACTGCCAGCCACCTCACCAGCCAGTCATGACAGCATAGTTTACCAGTCACCACCTCACTGACCCTGGCCCAGCCTTGGCCCTTGGCCAGAGAAAGCCTTCTCAAAGCCAAGCTTGCTCAAGTCACTCTTGGATCCACATCTCCAAAGCCCATCTTGATCCTTTTCCTACTGACGTAACACACTAATACCTGGGTGGGAAATTTATAATAGGCTCATTCAGCTCCCCATTCCTGAGTCCAAGAAGCTAGCATCTGGTGAGGATCTCCATGCTATGGCATCCACAGCAGAAAGTAAGCAGAAATATGCATAGTACTAGCACTTAGACCAGAGCCGTGCCTGTCCTGCTCTGACTACTCAGACTCCCAAGGGTCTCTAAGACCTACCATGACATACATGTGCTAGCTACACAGGCCTTCTTCAAACCCCAGCATTTGCCATACCCTCTGCCCAGAAGGCTCCCACTTCCCTCCTGCAGGTCTCTATGAATCTTCTCAAGGTTACCCAAGAATGCTGTCCTCCTTATCCTGCCTCATCTGTAGGTTGTCACCTGCATTCTAGAAAAGGGCCCAAGCAGCAGGGGGACAATTTCACAGGTTCAAGTGTTTGCAAATCAACACCAAAGAGATGTCTACCCCCCAAAAAACAGTAATAAAAAGCAAGGAAGAAAATATATATACAAGTAAGATGGGGCGAGCAAAAGGCCAACAAACAAAAGAAAAAAAGAAACAACTAAAGACAGTGGCTATCACTATCTTCCATTACAGCAGGCCAGGCATTCCCTGCCCAGAGGTTACCACACAGAATGCTTCAGCATGCAAAACATGAAGACCCATGGACCACAAAGTCTGGATTTTAGCAATTTATCACAAACATTCAAACTCAGAATAACTTACAAATGAGACTGAATAAAGCATTGATTACAGAATGACACACCAGAAAGAGCAAGAGAGCCCTTCCCCTCATGAGGGCTACAAGTCTGCTTTTTCACATGTATAGAAGCTGGTGAGGAAGCTGTGCCATGTGGTAGGTCTGGGCTATCAGGGACATCCATCCCCACTCAGGTAGACTCTAGGGCATCCAGCACATGTTATGCAGATGCCCAGGGCAGGTAGGTTGGCTCCACATCTGCCCCACTTCCCAGTCAGCAATCAGGCCTAAGGCAGAGGCTTTGCTCCAGGTCTATCCCATAATAAGTGCTATTGTGACCCTGAAGGTCAGGGACTCCACCTTGTCCAAGTTAATGAACCACATCAGGAGTCCTGGCTTAAGGCTTCAAAACTGATGTAGTAGCTCAATAGTAGGGCGCTTTCCTCACTTGCACAAGGCCATGGGTTCCCACCCCAGCACCAAAAGAAAAAAAAGGAACTAAGAAAACAAAACAAAATCAAAACCCTGATATACTGTTTGCATAGAGATTTGCCCCAGTAACCAAGGACCAAGAGTGTTCTGATACCCAAGTGTGTTCTCTATCCCCCGGGCAGGGCTGCCAATCTCCTCTGGTAGACAAAGGGGAGGATGAAGCAAGCCAAGGCACTGGAGATGAGGCATACAAACCCACCACAGGCCAATCTCACATCTGTCACACACAAACTCCTGCAACCACTTTCAAGGGAGGGGGGGGTGTGTGGTGTGGTTCAGAAGTCCCCTTTCCTTCTGGTGCAGAGCCACCAGGCACTCTGTGAAAGGGGATAATAGCAGACCATAATCTTTAAACAGAGTTGCTATCTAAATAGGGTCGATGATGTAGTAAACTATAAGCCCTTCCTCTGGATGCTCCTTCAGAAAAAACACCGAAATGCCATTCCCATGATAAGCCAAGAGGATTGTGCCTGCATAACAAACAGAGCCCCAAACTCAGGTAAGAACCAGACATAAACAGAATGGACATGTTTTCTATGACTATCCTGACTGCTCTTGAGATGTAGGCGTGGTCACAGGCAGCCTGGAACCAAACAAAATACAAGCAATGAGGATGGTGGATCAAAATAAATAAGGCCAAAATGATCCAAATAGAATAATCTCTTTTACTCACTCAATTGTCAGAGATGAAAATACTAGTATCATCCTAAGCTGGCACAAGTGAGCACTGAGACTCTCTCACCACTGTGGGGACAAGGCACAGGTCTTGGGGCCTGGCTCCTGGGTCACATGTGCATATGTGTACAGACACACCTAAGGGTGTGGGCTGCTAGGTGCTGACCCCAATGCCAGCTCCACATTTTTTTTTGGGGGGGGGGGTATGTTCTCATTATGCAGAGCTTCCTCCAGCCTTCTCTCATTAACCCAACAGCAGCTCAGGAGAAGCCACCAACTGCGTAGAAAGTCACGTTCTGATAGTTAGGCCATAGAGTAAATGTTCTTTGTACTGTGAACAGGATCACTGTGGGGCCCTAAGTGGTCAAGAGTGCCCTCTAGTGGAAACAAGGCCAGACTAGTCTTCTTGCAAAGACATCCTAGTGTGGAGTATGGTGACACACATAGTGATGGGACATGCTGACATGTGGATAGGGTCACCTAACCCTAACCCTAACCCTAACCCTAATCCTTCTCAATCAGCTTTGGTGGGTTCCACATAGGCCACCCTGGTCTGGGCCAGCAGGTTCAAAGCCTACAATCCTTTAAGGCCTTCAGAGAATTAGAGACTTCAGGCATTGCTATACAGTGGTTGCAGGGTCCTGAGGAAAAAAATGAGGTTGGGTTAGTTATTTCTTGGACACTGCCTGAATGTTCTTTAGAAGCCCTCCATGCAGGCTAGGGGGGCTTCTGGAAAACCAGACTTCCTGGGCTCATCAACCTCTGTGATTCACCTTCCTACTTGTGAAGTGAGAACAATGGCTCAGATATATTCAAGGGAGCAGAGTTCAGCATTTTTCTAGAAATCTGGCAACATCCCTTGATACCCTTGCCTGGACCTGGACCTGGAAATAGAAAGGCCATCAGTACTTGAAGAGTTTCTGGACAGATTGAGATAGTGTTTCAAATCTAACAGAACCCTAGCTGAGGTAACTTGTTTGGGCAGCCACCTCTGAATAGTCACATGAAAAGGAATCTTCCAGCTGCCAGACAGATGATGCCAAGCACTAGCTACATTGACAGGACCATCCCTGTCCTATCCCCAAGGCAAGCCTAACCCAACAAGCCACCTCTGTACCAGTAGACAGTTCTGCTTGTAGAGATGCACACCTATGAAGCACTATGATCATCACCTGCTGGCTCTTATCTTCCATCCCTACACTCTACTCCTGATCATGCAGGCTTTCTGTGTCCCACTTCTCTACTCCCTCTCTACCTCACCCTTGCTCATCTTACTCTTGCCTTATAGCATGGCTAGACCTATTTCCTATGCTCACTGCCCAACTGACATCTCCCTGCTTAGGGGTCTCATGCCACAGTGAACAATGAGCGGCTGCCTCCACAGTAGGTGTGTGGAAAGTGATCACAACCCCAACAAGTCACACTTCGGAGGCAGAACCCTCCCTGCAGCATCAGAGTGGTGTTTTGAAAACACTTATCTGGTCATGCTGAACCCAGGAAGGCTGTTGTTTTAGTGCCTGCCAAGGTATCTAGTCCTCTGCATGTGGCTTTCACTTGTATTGGAAAACTGTATCTAGCTTATTTTCCTCCTTATACCTCCCAAGTTTCCCTGTTTCAGGCTTCCATTTTCAGAAGGGTTAAGTTATGAGCCTTGATGTCTATCTATTACATGCATTACCTACACCCTGCAGCACTGAGGCAAGGCTTAAGAAACATGCTGGGACCACTGTGCAAACTGCAGACAGCAGCAGGGAGCCAGCTGGGCATGGCCAGGGGACACATACATGAGGGCTCCAGTAGGCACTGGAGCTGAGCAGAAGACTGGCTCAAGATGGAACAAGGTGTTCATAAGTATAGTGAGAGCCATACCAGGTGACAGACCTTCAACTCAAGAATGACTTACAGCCAGGCAGTGGTGGCGCAAACCTTTAATCCCAGCACTCAGGAGGCAAGAGCCAGGCGGACCTCTGTGAGTTCAAGGCCAGCCTAGTCTACAGAGCGAGTTCCAAGACAGGCTCCAAAGCTACAGAGAAATCCTATCTCTCAAAAAAAAAAAAAAAAAAAAAAAAGAATGGCTTACAGATATATGAATCTTAAACTGGCACTTCTGAAAGGCAACTAGGTCAGCACCTTCACTTGGAGAGCTGGAAAACTGAGAGAAAAGACAACATGTGAACATGTGCCCTGACTTTCTTGGGGGTGCCAGAGAGCCACAAGAGACACTTCTTCATAGATATCTACCTAGTGAGAAAAGCAGACAAAGGAAGCATCCTGTGGCATCCAGGAGCATCCAAAGACTTCATGGATCCTGCCAATGACCAGTGGCTGATGGCACCACCATAACTGAGGAAGCACCGACACTGGTGAAGGACTCTGGTCCTTTGCTAAGATAACTATGGACAGTTAGCCCAAGCAAAGAAATACTGCAAAAGGCATAGTACAGAGGCAGTCATACAGCAAAACCAGTTTCCTCAACAGAAATGTACAAAGAAGCTGCTCCTACAACTTAGATGGCACCTGGCAACACCAACAGAGCCACCCATGGGATTTATCTGGGTCTCAGATAAAAGGGAGGCAAGAAGAGAGTGAACATGGGAGGGAGGGATGAGTAAAGGGAAAGAAAAGGGAGTGAAAAGCTGGAAAAGAGAAGGAAACGGGAGAGATATATGGGAGGGTCTTTGAAAATGTGAACACTGAGAGAAAATTCCCTGTGACTAGAATGGTGGCACATATCTGCAATTCTACCATTTAAAGTAGGCAGAGGCAGGAGGATTAGGAGATAAAAGCCAAGCTGGGTGACAAATTGAGATCCTATCTTAAAACAAAACAAAACAAAAAAAAACACTCTTCATCTTTCAGAGATGTACACTGAAATACTTACAAGAGAACACTAAGACTTCAATAGGTTTGGGCAGTGTTGGGAGAACATATAGTTCAGTAGTAAAGTACCTGCCCACCTTGTGAGGCCCTGCGTTTGCTTCCCAGCACCACATACAGAAATAAATCTCATCAAATGCTTGGACAGGAAGGGAGAGCTACAGACAGGAGAGCAGGAATTGGCTACAAGCTGATGCCATTAAAACCATTCTCTGAGTCTATGGCCTGGGCAACATTCCACATTAAGGGCTGTGCCCTTCAGCTTCTTGGGCTTCACTAGACTCCCACACAGATATGATCTGGACATGACTAGAAAGGGTGGCACTGTATCAAGGGAGGAGAGGAGAAGGGAAAAAGGAGGGCAGATCCAAAACTCTCTCAGGCTCACCCTTCCACTGTACCATACACCTTGACACAGCTCTCCTGAACACAGGACACCCATTTAATGACTCTTTTGCCAGCACAATTAGCTCATTACATACCTGAAGGCCCTGTCTGGTCTGCCCTCAGAGCTAGCCTTGTAATGAGACCACAGCCATTTCCTTCCTCACAAGCAGCTTCCACAGGAGAAAAGACCCTTCTGAACCCTCCACCTCCACCAACCTCAGGACACAACTTAATGTAGCCATCCACATCCACCACACTTCCTGAACAACAGCTGTGGAAACACTTACCATGGGTGTATGCAGAGGATGACAAATCTAGAAAGCAGCACTTTCTGGCATTAATGTATTCCCACACCCATACACACAGTTGAAGTCACTAGAGCTCCCACTAGAAAGAGGTGGCAACCAAGGACTCAGAGGTAGTCCCATGGCAGGCATGCAAGGGCCTGGGGTTAAATATGATTTGGAGTTGGGCGGTGGTGGTGCATGCCTTTAATCCCAGCACTCAGGAAGCAGAGGCAGGCAGATCTCTGTGAGTTCGAGGCCAGCCTGGTCTCTACAAAGCGAGTTCCAGGAAAAGGCACAAAGCTACACAGAGAAACCCTGTCATGAAAAACCAAATATATATATGAATGATTTGGACTCCCAAAGGCTCTCCATCCTGTGCAGGCAATTGGCCTAAGACTTACAGGCTCTCATTTCTGAAGAGCTCCCAGATACCTCTCTAGCTCTTCTAATGCCTCTCAGGGGAGGAGCTTCCTGCAGGGGATCTAACACACTTAACAGGTCCACATTTGCCTAGTACTCACACAGCGAATTCCCTTTTGTTTTTGTTTTCTCACAGGCTCTAGTCTTGCACATACTTGCCCTGATGGAGTTCTAATGGTTCGGGGCAGTGGGTGAGTGAAGGCAGAAGTCAGTGTCTAGAGTTGAGGAGGTATGACAGAAAGTTCAGGTGGGCAACTCCTAACCAGGGAAGGAGAAAGAATTAAGACATGAGTAGAACCAGGATCCGCCTCAGGTTCCTCCTGAGCTGACCCCTATGCACAAAGATCAGACCATAGCAACTAGATCTAGACATAGCCACAGGACCTAGACAGAAAGGTGAAGATAGAGAAGGTAAAAGATGCACCTGCTTGCTCTCTGAACACAGACCAGACCAGACACAAAGTGAATGAGAACCCGAGTCCAACTGACCTGGGAGGTAAGTTGGTTATATTCCCAATGGAGCTGTCTTTCAGCCCCAGCCACTGCAAAAACTTGCCATAGATTATCTTGTCATCCATGTGGACAGAGACGTTCAGAATGAGGGAAGAGGAAGTGGCCAAAGTAGTGACCTGACTTTCTGCTCTGCCCCAATGCTAAGAGTTTGCACACCAGGCAGTGCGCAATGAACTGCAGCAATGTGCGGTGCTAGCAAAGAAGAACCAGGGCCCTAAGCTGCCCATGGATTACAGATAGGACAAAGTCTTTGGACACCATACCCACCACAGGTGTCAGAGTCTCTTATAACCTGGTAGTTTTGATGCCCTGGGGCCCATTTATATTCAACCTCTGAATATAAATGTGAGTTGGTGTCTTTCCAAACCATTCAAGAAAGCCCTTAACTCTCATTCACAAAGATTTATGAAGAAGGCAGCCATGAATTGCATGTTCAGAGTCTAGTTACCAGAGGCTGGCATGGCTCTCCTGAATACCTGAGGAGCCCTCTGAGACAGATGGCAAGGCTCTGTCTTATCAGACACCTTGAACAAGCTACATGTATGGGAAGGGCCCTTTTGCCTCTCTAGAGTGCCAGCCAAAGCTGGGCAATGGCAACAGAGGAAGCATTGATTCGTGTCTTCTCCAGGCCAGCACCATGAGACCACAGTACAAAGAACCCAAGAATTAACTGTTTCATCCAGTTTCCAGGGGGAGGCTAGTATATGAAGCCCACAGGAAGAAATATTACAAGTATAGGCTCCAGTGCTTGAGAAAGAATCTGAGCACACAGTGGATACAAGCAAGCAAAGAATGTAGACCTGCATCATTTCTGGACAGTTTCTGACCATGCCAACAGAATAATAGTAAAGACAGACTGTGGCATTAGCCCAGAGACACAGGACACAAGGCAGAGGGTAAGCTGCTACCAAACATGAGTGAGTATTCTGGAAACTGGAAAGTATTCTGGGTTGCTGCCAGGCTGAGGAACATCAGCAAGATTAGTATTGGCTCTCTGGAGTGCAAGTATGTCACAGCAGATTTTATAAAAGTTATATAACATTTGGGCATGGTGCACACTCCTGTAATACCAGCAATGAGGAGGGAGAGGCACAATTGGGTGATTCTATCTCAAAATAATAAATTAATTAATTAAACAAACAAATAAATAAATGAGTAAATAAATAAATGAATGAATGGATGAATGAATGAATGAATGAATAAATAAATAAATAAATAAATAAATAAATAAATAAATAAATAAATGTTATGTAAGGCCAAATGAGGTGGCTTATAATTGTAATCTCAGCACTAGGGAAACAAAGGTAGGAGGACCAGAAGACCACTTTGTCTCAAAAAACAAACAAAAAGCTATACCAGCCATATGTGACGGTTTATGCCTATAATCATAGCACTCAGGAGGTGAAGGCAGGAGGATCAGAGGCTCAAGGCCAGCTTCAAATACATACCAAGTTTGAGGCCAGTCTGGGTACCAGGTACCAGGCATACACATGGTGCACAGACAAATATGCGGGTAACATACCCAAACACATAAGTAAGTTAATTCATTAATAAGAAAGAATTTTAAGGACAAGGTGAGACAAAACTATACCCATATTAATGTCCCTATCAGCCACATCTGGCAGAGATAGCAGCTTTAGAAGTACAGGAACAAAGGGTTTGGTCCTTTCCCTCTTTGGTCCATGAGTTAGATGATACAGAGACAGCAGAGACCTGGGACAGCTGTAGGTGTCACCTAATCTCACCTTTGGACTATTAGCTAAAATGCAGCAGTTGGTCTGTGGGCAAGGCAGGCTGTCTTAGGAATCACCAAGCTGAGGTATACAGAGAGGTCCAAGAGACATTCATCTTTCCGAGACAGAGCAGGGCAACAGCATCACTGGAGTGATCCAACACCCCACCTCACTGTATCTGTGGGCACAGCTAGCCTGCATAACACCTCCACCATCACCCCCAGGGCTGACAAAGGACCCCCAATACTGACCCTCTTTCCCAGCCATCATGGAAACAAAAGCTACTGAGGCCTTCATCATCACACCAGGACCTCTACTGGAGCAGAGACAACCACCATCTAGCAGCTAAGGACCTACATAGCAGTTATAATGAGAGAGACCCAGACCCATCCCAACAGCCCAACATCACGGTTCCTGAGTGACAAACAACTGTAGCCTGTCCATGGGACAGACAAGGCAGAACCTCTGTTCCTAGATTGGCCAGCCCTGCCTCAATGTGTATTACTATTTGTTAAAAAAAGAGGCAGACACAAGTGGAAGGCACCAGTAGCTGCCCTGCCCTTCTCTGCCACTGCTCTGCTTTTGCATCACTCCAACACATGCCCCAGGCAAGGGCTGAACCACTGTCTGCCTGGAACACTGAGCACCAGTGCACAGAGCTGAGCCACTCAAACCCACAGAACACCTAGGACAGGAAGGAGCCTAATGGGAGAAGGCAGCTTTAGGTCCCATCTAGTATTGCCAGACTGCACTTTTACTATACTGTGTATCATGGGCATAGACATAACAGGCTTCCTACCTAGTCCTTCTGCTGGGGGCTCCAGGCCCAGAACAGTCATTCTAAATCCTGTATGAGCAGAAATGTAAGCTCCAAAGGCTCCTGGTGAGCACCCAGATGGCAGCAGAGCCTGTGCCATTGGGGTTTCCCACATAGCCATCTAGAGGGACAGGGAACATTTGGCTAGGAAACCCAATGCCCTGCTACATTCCTAGGAATAGTACTTAATACTTGAGACCAGAGTGTCCAGTAAAACAGAAGCTGATCCAGCAAGCAGACTGCTCTCAAACCTACTCCTTATGATGTACAGACCATCCCATAGGGAAAAAGTCAAGTGTAAACACCCATGGACCAATGACCATAGCATTTAGTCAACCATCAAATATGGTGGCCCTGGAAGTTCATGACAATCACGTGGCACAGCCAGACTTCACTGACTTCCCCATGACTCTCCCTGCTGCTTTGTGTAGTGGAGACAGATGCCCTCAGCCTAGCCTACCCATAGTATCTACTTGGCATTATCTACCTGTCTCTTAAGAATCAGCTTATAACTAAATCCTAATACTCAGAACTAACACCCTACCATACAGAGAACCCATGTAGCAGAACTAAGGGTGCCAAGCACCACTTCAACCAAGATAGAAGACATTTTCACAGACACAGCAGAACGTACTAGGAAAAAAGATTTTGTGACCCTCCTGCTGACAGTGTCACTTCCGGAGAGAGCCTTGGCCTCCCATTTTGGATAAGGAGATGTTGCATTAAATGTTCCTGAATGAATTTCCAAGGCATAAAAGGAGACAAGTCTCCTGCCTATAACTCAATGCAGCCCTGCTGCCTACCATGAAAGGGGGGCAGACAAAGGGACTCAACCAACACCACTCCCTGCATAGCAGCAATAGCACAGGCTCTGCCTGAGTGTGGAAGAGATAAAAGGAAGTGAGTCCAAAGAAAAGACAAAACAAGCATGCAGAAGACATTTTACCAAGATGAGGATAGGAAAGGGGATCACAACCAGTACTTCTGTCACAGAGGGAGAGATGATACCTTTATGAGACAGAGCCACTGCTGGTATGAGTCCTCAGTCAGGTACAGAGATGCAGCCAGAAAGCAGCCTCAGTTCAGAGGGCCCTGTGACACTGGCCATCACACTGTTTACCCAGGGCATAGAAGGAAAATCACTGGGTGATAAATGCCTAACAATCTATGGCAAGAAGTAAATACTTCTGACCACTGGGGAAATACCCAGACTGTATACCCATCTGCACCCCATAAGTACAGACAAATGGGAGGGTGTTGTGTGCCATCCAAGGCACATAACAGCTAAGAGGAGGACAGGGACAAAGGACTGGGAAGAGAAAATCCAGCCCCTGGGATGGGAGTCAATGTCTGTGGCCAAAACAGATGACAGAAGTCAGGGAGTTGGAGCCACTGGTTAGAATCAACCTTGGTTGTCATTCAGAATGGCTCAGAGCCCTACTACCACAGTCCACTGAGCTTCCTAGATGTATCCAGGGCCTGCTACACTCACCTGGTCATATCAGTTGGGAAGTGTTCTCTGAAAGACAATGAGAAATTGTTGTAGGCCTTCCATAATATCCCGTACCCAGCTAACGCTTTCTCAAAACCCCCTGCAGCCTCAGCACTGAACACATAAGGTCAGTGTTGTGTTAAGAGCAAATAGGCCTTGAATTCCTGACTAAGGAACTAAACAGTACACACTTTCAACAACTAAGGGGAGGGGAGCAGGATGTAAAAAAGGTAAAGTACAACAAAAGCAAGAGCACCCCTCAAGGGTCAATGAAGGAAAAGGCAGACACAGGGCCCAGCAGATGCCAGGTGTGTCATGACCTATCCCTGCTATCCTTCATCCCTCCAACCACCACTGCCTGGCCTCAGGCATCTCTGCCTCTGGTACAGATCCTCTTTCATGGCAGCTCTGAGTGGCAGGGATTCTTTGGCCCTATTCCACCCCATGGTTCCTGCCTTGACTTTCACTTGTCTCTAGGAACCTACTCATGGATAACTCCTAATATTCAGGACCTTGTCCATACAGAGAACTCAATGCCCATCAAATGAAGACAGAACCAATCAAGGTAAAGTAGGCAAAGGCAGAGCAGATGATCACAAAAAGAAAACCACATGGTCCCAATGCTATGGAATGACACTGTTTAGCTTATTGCTAGCAGGAAAGGTGGGAGAAGCATGGGAAAATTGCTGTGAAATATGGCAGCAGCCACTCAAGAACCCATGGAAGCATCAGGTAAAGTAGTGTGGCACTACCTGGTCTGGAAACATCCTAAATACCCAGCACAGAAAACAGGACAGAGTGTGGCAGCTTGAACCACCTAAGTGGTGGGATCATTAGCTTTTGGTTTCTGGTTTTGTTTTTGTTTTTGTTTTTGTTTTTCTCTGCTTCATCTTTCTACAATAGACACATAATACCAATTTTCACGAGAGCAAAGATCCTGCTCCCTCTCCCGTGACGCCTATATAAGGCTTCAAAGCACACCCATCAGAATCCCACAAGCTCTGGGGATATGGGACTGTGAATCCAACTGAGGGCTCTAAACATGTCTATGTACCCAGTTACCGGGAGTGACATGACCACCAGCAAGTCTCTACTCTTCACAGGTGGGCAGAAAAATCAATACTGCCCCCCGCTGTGAACACCCACCAGGTCCAGCCCCACCAAAACCCCATGGCAGCACCATGAACCACTAGAGAACAGCTCATCAGGACAGAGAAACTCACATTTCCAAGGACACGTGTGCCTCAATCCCACATTTCCAAATGGCCAGACCTGACCCAATTTCCACCTAGGACTGGCAGTGCCCTCCAGACTCCTGGCTCAGATTCTTCTCCCTCTGTGTCAACACATAAGCAGGACCCAGTGCCCTGCCTGTATCCTTTGTTCTTTGTCTTAAACAGCAACAATGCAACGTGGCAAAATGGCAACCTAACCTCTCCTGCTGGCTTCCCAGGTGCTAGACACTGTGTGGGGTGCCACTGCAAGTACTGACTTCTTTCTACCCTCAGTAAAGCAAGGATAATGATTCACTCTCATTTTACAGAAGAAATGCAGGTCAGAGAGAGACCACATGCTAGAGACAAAGACCCACGATTATAGTTTGACCCTTCCCATCTCAGCCCACCCACTCAGGTGACACCAGAGCACAGGGAGTGTCTGGTGCCTACCATCTGTGATGTCCTCTATCCTGCTATAACAGGTCCAGCTCAAATGATACAGTCTCTTATGCACCCCACCCTCCCCTCCCTGTGAGGCCACTGAACACTCATACAGATTCTACTCATTGGTAAGCTCCTGTGGGGGCTGCTATTGCAGAGAACACAGTAAGACAGCAAAGCCTATCATGTATAGGTCCATAGCCAGGGTGAGCAACTCCCAAAGAAACTTGGCTAGATACAGTCACTAAGTGGAGGCATACTGTCCCACAGGAGCCAACTGCCTGCCTTGGCTGTCACAGGTTCTTCCCTCCTTCAGCAGCACCACTCTGCCAATTACTAGGTGCCAGGCAGCACAGCCAGCAGGTGGATCCAGGCTATGTAGGAGGTGCTAAGTATCCAGATCAATGATGGGTGCTCAGGAACTCTTGTTAAACAGGCAATCCCTCCACCTATCTCTAGGGGTATTCCTGACCTTGTTAAAGCCCCAGGGAGATGACACTTGAGTGGAGCCATATGGAAGTCAGATGATCTCTACTTCAAGTCACAAATCTGCCAGGCCTGGCCCCACGCAGAGTAGGTACTAAATCAGACCAGAAATAGACCCCATATACCTGTATAGCACTCAGGCTGGATGGTAGCTTCAGAGTATATGCCCATCTCTCCCATTGACCAGCACTGGCTGGCAGTACCCTTGCTGATATGAGTGAGCCCTGCATACTCTTGAGGCACTAGCCCTAGAAATGGGAATGCTCTCTCACCTCCCTCCCTCAGCACCTCAAGACAACACAGAGGGGAGACAGCCCTCTGTGAAGCACAGTCTACTTGCTTTAGAAGCTTCTGATTCTTGACTACCTGGGACTGTATGGTAATCTGAGGTTCCTCCTGGATGGGTCATTCTCTGCTGACTCTCCTTGACTCCCAGCTTCCGAGGTACCTGAAGAACAACCTAAGAGCACTTAGAAAGACAGTCAAGTTCAGAAGCCAAAACTCAACTGATGCTGTAAGTGGTTCTAATAGTGTTGAATTCAGTACTTCCACTTGGGATAGGGGCTACTCAATGCAGAAGGCCCTCAAGCTGCACAAGCTGAAGCAAAGTCTCTATCCACTAAGCCTTCCTCAGATACATGGTGCCTACCAAACACCTGCTTAACAGCATCAAAGCATCAGGTGAAGGTAATGGCCCCATCCACCAAGTCTAATACAGTGTCTGTCCAGCCTCTACTCTTTCTACAGACACAGTGGGTCTGGCTGCTGCTTCATGCTACATACAGCATGTTATTGCCTTCTAAAGCAGTAGGGCCGTGCTCACTTCTTATTCTAGAGCAGTGGTTCTCAATCTTCCTAATGCTGCAATCCTTTAACACAGTTCATCATGCTGTGGTGACCCCATATCACAAAATTACTTTTGTTGCACTTCATAAATGTAATTCTGCTGTTATGAATCATAATGTAAATATCTGTTTTCTGGTGGTCTTAGGTGACCCCTGTGAGAACTACTGTTCTAGAATAGGAACAAGGAGCAAGATGTAGCACTTCAGTCAGGCTCATCAGTTCATTGCCCTCACAGCAGTGGTTAGGAAGACAGAGGTTCAGGTATCAAGACAGGGTGAAAGAAGGTGGTAACTATCTTTCTTCACTACCTCCAGATACTGAGAAACAACCTCACAATGAAGGGCAACTATTTCCTGAACACAGGCTCATGAAAAATGCATAAGGAAAGAAGTTCCCAAAGTGGGTTCAATCCTGAGCAGGCCTCTGTGGTTCCAGTGGCACCTCCATCTGGCATGTAATCCCATCATAATATGAGGTATCTCCTTTTAGAAGAGTGTAAACAGGAGAGCAATGGGCACAGCAGCTATTCATGGCCTCACTGCCTTGAGGAAAAGTAGAGAGAGGAAGAAAAGAGGGAGGAAATAAGGGGCAGGAAAGGCAAGTAGCCACACCCTGCCCAGACACGGACAAGAAAGAGGGTGGGGGCATTTTAGAGCACAGCCAGGTACCTGGAGGAAGCCATGCTGAGTGCACCAAGCAAGCCAAATAAAAGGAATCTATCTGCATTGGGCTGAGTGGCCAAGTTGAGGGAAGTAGCAAGATCCCAAAGGAAGACACCTGGAAGCAACGACCCCAGCAGGAGAATAGAATGAAGGGTAGATTCCATATAGAAAGTCTTCCCACCAAAAGATCAGAGCAGGTCAGCATGTTAAGGCTGCCAAGTCCCAAAGGCAGAGGGGCCTTGACAGGAGACACATAAAGGATGATTGTTTAAAGAGACTGGAGAGATGGCTCAGTGACTAAGAGTGCTGGCTACTTTCCCAGAGGACCCAGGCTTGATTCCCAGCACCCTGGTGGCTCACAACTGTCTATGTAACTCCAGTTCCAGGGGATTTGATTCCCTCTTCTGGCCTCCACAGCACCAGGCATGCATGTAGTACACATGCAAGCAGGGAAAATGCCCACATACATAAATGAAGAAATAATTTAAAAATTATTAAACCTTCCACTAAGAAACAATTATTTTAATAAAAAGCAAAGCCTAGGGACAGGCAGGCTAGAGACAGAGCAGATTCCTATTCTCTGGTCAACATGACTGCTTCTATGATTCCCCTTGCTAAGCTACCAAGAACACTGGGCCTTGAATACTAGGGTCCATCACAACCTATGATGGCATACAAAGGACAGTTCACAAGGTCACAGCAAAAAGATACAGAAGGGAGAGTGAGCCAAGGAAAGAGCCCAGCCACACTGCTAAGGAAGTATGAGAGTTTGTCCCTTTTATCTCCAGCAGTAAGGAGCTTAGGTGTCAGGTCTCAGAGGCTCTCCATTGTTTACAGCAGAAATAACCCTACAGACTACAACTGCAGGCACAGACCAGAAGGTACTAGTCACTTAGTGATGGGATTAGGTATCAGGAAATCTAGGAAGTCTATCTCACCCTGCCTGGAAGTCAACTTGAAGCTACCCTGCCACAAAACTCCACCCACCTGCCAAGGAAAGAGGTGGCACCTTGGTGATCCTTAGTGCCTTTTGACCAATCTCCTGTTAAAGATAAG
Source organism: Onychomys torridus (assembly GCF_903995425.1). Classification (NCBI taxonomy): domain Eukaryota; kingdom Metazoa; phylum Chordata; class Mammalia; order Rodentia; family Cricetidae; genus Onychomys; species Onychomys torridus. Next base: position 119,757,715 of record NC_050443.1, read on the forward strand.
AACCAAGGGCTAACATGTCCAATAATAATCTCACTTCACACAAAGACCAACTTCTCCTCCCAGTCCACCTCCCATATGCCGGCAGCTGTAACTCTGATCAACAGAAGCTGACAAGAACACTGCTCTCCCCTTCCAGCCATGTCCCTTTGTTGAGAAGCTCCCCCAGGGAGGCGAGCCCCAGAGCTACAGAGCCCAGAGTAGCATCCAGGCTCAGAAGTTAACCAAAAATCCCTCTCTGTCCCATGAATATGACTTGCCTCTCATACCTTCATCCCATTAGTGTTCAATACAGCTTGGCCTGCATAAGCTTGGTAAAGACCAAATCCAAGCAGAACCAACACAAAGCCACCCTGGAACCCAGCTCCAGGGGTGGCAAAAAGCAAGGCTGTTCTTGCCAGCTTTTCCACTTTAGAAAACAGCTCTTTTTTAATTTAAAAATGTTTTTTATGTTAAATTATATTTAGTCCTTATCATTTAAAATGGTTAAAGATATTTCTGTTTAATGTAAAATGGCAAATACTGATAGCTACAACTAACACAGATGAGGTTAAGACTTAAAGTCTAAAGGGGTCCCAGGAGCAAAGAGTTTGAGAATGCTACTCTAGGCCCGGAGGAAACCTCATGTAAGAAAGGCGACACTGGGGAAACATGCTCTGGTAGACAGCCAGCACCAAGACACTCAAGAAAGCAAGGCCCTCTCGGGACTTGCAGGCTGGCCACTGATGGAGGCAGCACAGATGACCTGGAAGAACTAGGGCAGCTGAGGTGAAAACACCTTGTCCGGTACAAGGTTCGGGACCAACAAGCAGCATCTGGGGCTGGTGAGCCATAATCACAGTCAGAGATGCAGTCAGGCAGGCACTTGTCCCAGGAGCTGCCGTAAGACATATACTTAGCCTCACTGAGTGTCCCTGTCACAGCAGAAACAGTGAGTACAATGAGTAGACAGCTGGGGTCTCTGCTGAGAACAGATGCTGCTTCAAAGAGATGTGGCCAAGAGCATCATGGAAAGAAGACAGGAGAGTTCTAGAGAGGACTTTCTTTAATGATGGTTCTGGTGAAGCACAAGGAAAGCCAAGGCCAACCCATAATGCTCCTCATGTACAAGCAAAGTATAAATCATAGCCATGAAACAATACAGTGATCTAAAGGATCCATGAGTCACCCAAACAAATTCTATCTGGAAGGGGCTGGAAAAATAGCTCAGCAGTCAAGAACATATACTGCTCTTGCAGAGGACCTGAGTTTGATTCCCAGTACCCACAACAAATACCCCACAACCTCCTATAACTCTAGATTTGGGGAGATTTAATTCTTCTAGCCTCTGTGGGCACCTGCACTCATGTACACATAGCTACACACACACACACACACACACACACACACACACACACACACCGTTAAGAACAATAAAAATAGCCAGGCAGTAGTGCCCTTTAACCCCAGCACTCAGGATCTCTGTGAGTTCAAGGCCAGCCTGGTCTACAGAGTGAGATCAAGGACAGGCACCAAAACTTTACAAAAAAACTCTGTCTTGGGGGGGGGGGTAATAAAAATAAATCTTTTTTAAAATGTATATGGTATTGGGGATGTGACTTGGCTTGGTATAGCACTTATCTAGCTGCATGAAGCTCTGGGTCCATCCCCCACAGGGCATAAACCATGTGTGGTGATACATACCTATAATCTTAGCATTCAGGAGGTGGTAGCACACTATAGACCAGCCCAGGCTACATAAGACCCTGTTTAAAATCAATCAACCAACCAACCAACCAACCAACAAAAGATAGTATCTGCACTGAGCAGGTGACAGACTTTGTCATTATTTCCTAAATAATACAAACTTGCAACTATTTACACAGCAATTGGACCTGTCACATGTTAGAAGAAAATATGGAGATGATCTGCAGTATGCAAGAGGGTGGCTATGTTCCATATAAATATATTACTAACATAAGAGACTTGAGCATTTGAGCAGCTTGCTACCTGAGGTAGCCCCAGGACCACTACCCTCAGGATATTGAGGGATACCTGTACAGAAATGTAAATTCCTAGTATCTCCGATGAAACATTATAGGGGTTTTTGTTATTTATTATATTTCATACTAGCTTTTTTCCCTCATCAAAAAACTTGGTAAGGGGTTGGGGATTTAGCTCAGTGGTAGAGTGCTTGCCTAGCAAGCACAAGGCCCTGGGTTTGGTCCTCAGCTCCGGCAAAACAAAACAAAACAACAACAACAACAAAAAAAAAAACAACTCGGTAATAAAGCCAGGCATGCTCTCAGACATTTACAATTCCACTACTCACATGCTGAGGCTGGTTGAAGCAAGACCTTGACTCTAAAAACTAAAAGGAGAGGTGGAGCTAACTCTTTTCCTGTGACACTGATGTATGTACTTGTTTCAACTCACATTCTAAAAAGACAGTTGCCAAATCATGAGAGAAAACAGCTTTGCCATTATCTCCTAGAGCAGTGGGTCTCAACCTTCCTAATGCTGTGATCCTTTAGTATAGCTCCTCTTATGTTGTGGTGACCCCCAACCATAAAGTTATTTTCATTGCTACTTCATAACTGTAATTTTGCTACTGTTCTAAATTGTAATGTAGATATCTGATATGCAGGATATCTGATATTCGATCCCTGTGAAAGGGTCATTCTACCTCCAAAGGAGTCGTGCCCCACAAGTTGAGAACTGCTGCCCTAGAGTTTCATTCAGGGCCCTCATCCTCCAGCCACTTCTCCTAATCCCTTTTCCTAGTCAAGGGATAAAAGAGCTAATTCAAAAGTACTCCCACTAGCTAAATTTGGGGCAATCCACTCATCAAAATAAAAAAGAATAAAAGTAATACATGATAAAGACTGTGTTTGACTGTAGAATACTGAACAAGTCTACGGTGACCTAGGAGAACAGCACAGGCAGAACTTTTGTGCAGATGTTCATCTTGTCAGCCCTCCTTGAGTCCAGTCACCTTCATGATATCTCCTCAAACCCCAGGATCTCTACTAAATGTACTCTTCTGCCCTGCATCCACCACATCCTAGTTTCCTTATTAGCCCCTTAAGTAGTAATGTCTTAAGTGCCACTTGTCTCTAGTCACACAGCACTTACCTTTGGCAGCTCCTTGATTCTACTATAGTCTCTGGCTCATACTCTGTATCTCACAACACCAGAGCTCACACAAACTGCCTTGTCACATATGGCACCAAAAGAAATGGCTAAAGAGCAGAAAGCAAATATGCTGGGTGGCACAGCAGTTCCCACTAGCCTACAGAAGCTCTGCAGAGAACCCCGAGACAGGCCTGGGGACACAGCCAGAACTTCACACAGCAAGGTCCCACGCAGACAAGCCAAGCTGTATGTCACACAATGCCTAGACTAATTTTACATTCCTGGGCTTGCTCCCAAGGCCAGCCTCAGGCTCAGACATCACTTCCTTGGGGCCACTTGGCACTGTCAGGCCTTTTCAAAGACTGGGGACACAGCCCCACAAGGTGAAGGCTGGAACCTTCAGGAGGGACACTTCAGTCCAAACCTGTCGAGGGCTGCTGAGACTGTGTCCCTTCTGCTAGCTCAAGGAGGGAAGAAAAGGAGTGCCATTGAAAAGGCAGCTGAGACCTTCCCTGCTGTTTCTACCTGCCCATCATCCATGACCTATGGGTACAAAGCTCATACAAGAAGTGAGTATCCATGCCTTCCTGACACACCAAAACATGAAATACTTCAACCAAAATCAAGGGCCCAAGGTAGAACACCACATAACCACATGAATTTAGCTATACACAGCCCCATGACCCTGAAAGGGATGTGCCCACTAAGGATTGTGGGAGTAACTGGATGAAAACTGCAGCCCAGATGATCATGTACCAGCGCTGGCAAAGGGAACCTTCAAAGAGAAGAAAGCCAGTAAGTGTGGTCATGGTCCACGCACAGCACAGACACTGACAATGCCAAGTGGAAGGGTCAGGGGCCACATGTGGCCTGAATGCCCTATTGAACAACCTCTTCCTCCTCTCTTCAACCTTTTTTTTTAAATTTCAATTGTTTCTACTTCCGTGTTCCCAGGCACCATCCCATGAAGCTGCAGTGAATACCAGCGGGTGTGTCCCAGCTGAGAAATCCTGTGCAGAAAGAAAAACAAACAGGAGGTAGGCACAGAATGGGAGGAACTTCTGGCAAGCCATGGAGAAGCAGCTCGCACCTTCTTCTGCCAGACCAGCCCATAACAGACAGGGTGCACAGAAATCCCTAGCAGGAAATGACCAATGACCTCACCCAGCACTCTTTCAGTTACCCAGGAGGACATTGGAAGGCAAATGGTAGCCACTAGGATCTGAGTTTGCCCACCCTGCCAACAGGCGAAGCTTTCCTGTATAGCATCTACACAAACACAGGAAGTGGGGTTTGAGTGTTTCTGTTTCCATGGCCACTGCAAGAAAGATACAGGAAATGCTGGGCTACCAGGACCACTGATATGGGTGTTCCCCACTGAGTTGGCCTTCAAATACATGCTATAACAGATGACCATGGCAGACCACAGCTCCTCCTGAGAGGAAGTCTTTCAAGCAAGTACACTCTCAACTGTAATCCCACAGGCAACAATGATAACAAGGTCTGGAGGTAGCCTGAGAAGATGCTTTGTTGAGCAGGTATAGAGTACGGCAGCACGAAACAACAGCTGGATTGAGGACCCACTAAAGAGAGTAAGCACTAGCCTCAGACACACCTTTATAGGGAATCACAGCCATGCCATTCAACTGTCTCCAGTCAACAGAGAGCTCTTCTTTAACACAACACTGGCCTCACCCTGTTCACTGCTGGCCAGCTTTAGGATGCTTGTGCATGAGCTCCTAGGGGACACTCTAAGCAAACAAGAGAAATGAAGTGTTCAGAGTATCCTGAAGTACACAGCACTTATGATCACTGCTTTTTTTTTTTTTTTAAGAGAATGGGGACACAAGAGACCCAAGCAGACACCTTTGCAAACCCAACCCAGATGACTACCTGGGCAGCCCCTCATGGAAAGAGGCTATTCCTGAGGGTGTTCCTAGAATCACATCTTTCAGTGGAGCCATCCACTGGAGAGCCTAACTATTAGAGATGGCATCTCCATTATGCCTCTAGGCCTCCTGCAGGTACCCTCTCCACTTACTGTGCCAAAATCCTTTAGGAAGCTCTCTATACTCGACTTCACATCCCACGCTCGCTCATTCACTCAGATCCTTGATACTTGTGTTTGTCCTGTCTTCCTCTGCCAGCCTTAGTGTTCAAAACACTGACCTTGGAGCCAGTGGAAGCCTTACTCTCAGCACAAGTGGGCTCAGAATCCTTGGCTGGGGAAAGAGCACAATTCACTGTCCTAAAAGACAGCATCATCAGTCAGGACTGCAAACTTTCCACAACCACCTCTACCCACAGGTAAAGGAAGAAACAGAACATTCCAGTTTCCTCACAATGCCTGGTGGAGTAACAAATGGACACAACTGCTGACACCCATCACTGAACCCATCACAGAACGGATCTCATGACTCCATTTCCATATTACACTGGATAGGAAGAACAGATGCTGCCTCCTGTAGGGTGGAGACCTGCAGCAACTGGAAGGCTAGTCAAAGAATAATGGTAATGTTTTATAATGGGCTGAGGGTGCCATGGCAAGGGTTTGCCCAAGATGCTGAAGGCTGTGGGTTCCACCCCTAGAACACACACACACACACACACACACACACACACACACACACACACTTTAAAATTAAATAAATCATGGTCTTAGTAATAAAAGTCTATAATTTTACTAAAAATTATCTAAAATTTAAAACAAGCAAACTTGGTGGTATGTAAACCATACCACATGAGGCCGTTCAAACAAAACCTACAGACTCTAGCAAGCCCAGTCAGATGTCAGTCACCAGAAATACTCTCCCAGGAGATAAAGCTTTTTACCCCCATGCCAACCTTGCAGACACCTACACACAATGGCTCAGAGTACAAGTCTGCTGAAGACTGTTCCAGAGAGGCTGGAAAGCCCTGAAGCCATTTAGTTTTTACCTGTTAGCTGAGCAAGAGCAGACCTTCCCATGTACACTGTATGAATGGCCAACATCAGGTTCCATCTCCTTCTGCCTGCACCAGAGAGATCTAAAGGCCCCAAGGCCTAAACAGTAACAGGAGAGCATGGCTGGGAAGGCACCTGTAGCTCCGAGTCAGGAACAACCAGAAAGGGAGCCACAGTGGCAGGCTGAAGAGGGACTACTGGAGAGAGTACAGGTTTAGTAAGGGTTGCTAGGCAAGAGGGCCAATTCACTATCATCAGTGGGAAGAGGAGAAAGTGTGTTCTGACTCCCTGGAGCTCAGGAGCTTCTGGACTGCTTTCTGCTAGATAAAATCCAAACTACACTCAGACCTGCTTAAATGCCTGCCCCTGAACAAGAAAGACTCAAGAGTTTCCTAAAGTATCACACAGCATGTTGAAGTTCCCTCCTCCAAATCCTGAGCAGCTTCCCCTTGGGTGTTACCCTGTTCTTGGTTGTCCACAACAGAACAAAAATTCACTACACAAAAGTTGCAATCTTTTCTAGTAAGGACTGAAGGCAGTCTGACTATATACACTGCTTAAGAAGACGCTCAAAGCTTCTCCAAGCAGAGAAAACCTACAGTACAAGAGGCGGGTAAGAGCCACACCTACAACATTCTCCAGAAAAGTCCTAGCAGGTCCACCACCAAGTCCCAACGTGCCAAACTCTGCTCTGGCTATCCCAAGCATGTTTCCCTGCAGGGCCTCGCTTCCTCCTGAGCAGCTGAATGCAGAAGATAAGGCTGTGAGATGCTCGAAGTCCCAGTTTGATCTTCATCCAGCTAAGAGGAAGATGTGGTTTTCCACTTGCATTTCTGTAGACCACTCTCCAGGCTCGAACAATTGCTGGAAAAGAACACTACTCTCACACCCATACTTGGTCCACCCAACATGAAGCCATTCAACAAAACCTTTAAAGCAAGCAAGGAAGCAAACAATCTTTCTCAAAACACAAGCACTGTATTCTAAACTCCTCATTGACAATGGTCTGAATTAAGAAAATGACCAACACAGAGTAAAAGATGCTACATTTCTCCAATTCTTCCAGACCAAAAAAAAAAAAAAAAAACTAGTTCAAACTAGTTCAAGGGTTAACTGCAGATAAAGCTCTAGCCCTGAGCAAACAATAGGTATTCGAAAGGAAAAAAAATGACTTCACTCTCTACTGACCACCTTGCCAGCTCTCACCCAGGGATCAGAAGACAAAGTGGATGAGATCTGTATGTGTGTGGAGAGGTAGGAGATCTCTGAGGCTCACTCTGGAACTTTCATGTCTTCCTATTTTTATAGCAATACTATGAAAGAGGGATGAGGAATACTAGGGCCCTGTGCCTTTATCTTCCAAAGACACCAAGGAGGAACTAACCAGAGCGGGGGGGGGGGTGTTAGACAGGACTTATATAAAACTTATGACTGCTAATATTCAGTATGCAATCTGTGACACTTAAGAACATGGACACAAGATAATTACCATGCAGCCAGATCCTTCTTTAAAAAAATCTCCACTGCCCTTTGCAACCACATCTCTATTTTTACAGTGAAGCTGAGATTCCTTCCTTTCCTAAAGGCCCCAAAAGCAGAAGCAGCTCCTAGCTATATTCTAGGGCCTGGACTGACCCCCAACCTAGGGTAACAGATGAGGGTTCAGCTGTCCTTTTCCACAGAGCTCCTTGTCACCAAGGAGTCCCAAGAACCAGTGCCTCCAAAGGCTGATGAGTTAATGTCTGCATATTTGCAATGATGATTCAGTCCACAAAACACAGTCCTCAGTCAGTTTAAAGACTGGCTTCTGGTCAGTCTGCAGGCAAAAAGTACCTGCTACTCATGGGCATGGGCCTGTAAAAATAACACATACAACAGTGGGCGGCTTCCTCAGTGACCCAGCTGACAGATCCAGTTTTCTTGCAGTGAAACCATATTTGCAGATAGGCCAAGTTACCTCCAATGCTGGCCCTCTCCTCAAATGTACAAAGGGAGAGTGATTGGGAATAGGTCGATCACAGCTGTGACCCCTGGGCTTCAAAGACCTTGAAAATGACCAGGACATATCCCTTACCATGCTTACTGCATGCCAAACATGTGCTGGCCCTTATCTCAGTTTACCCTTCCATATACCTATACTGTACATTCCACAGAGTCCATCTAACAGATAATGCTTTAAAGCAAGTCTAGAGAGGAGCATACAGCCAGTGCTTCCTCTTGGAGAAACCAGATGGGCCTACGTCTGGTCCCCTGTGTCACCCAAACTATTACCCTAAGTGGCACAATGTGGCTCGCGGCCTCCCTTGGCCTTCTGATTACCCCTAGGGCTGCCTGTTCTCTTGGTCTGCCCTCTCCTTAGGTTGCACGCACTGGGAGGTCAGAACCCGTCTCCACCGCCTCAGTCATCCTGAAAGTACCACTACTTATGCTGCCCTCCGCCTTTCCCTAGCTTCTAACTCCAGGGTCCCGCGCAGCCCTCGCACTGCCGAAACCAAAGGCGGCATCTCCCTGGCCCAGCATGGTTACGCTGAACCCCGCAGCAGGGCCGCCGGCACCACTACAGACAGGGTCGGGAACCGAGAAGCTGGGAGAGCGCGCGCGGCCAGGAGCGCCCGCCTCTCACTCTCCTCAAAAGTAATTTGGAAGAAAGTCATTTGGGCGGAAGAACTTTCGCAGGCCCAGCGAAGACCGACGGCTGACGGTGCCCAGCGCCCGACTCGCAGCCCGTCACCCCGCGGCGAGGGGCCGCGGCCTCTCGGGACAGCGCCTTGGGGACCGGGCCTCGCTCCTGCCGGCCGCCCTCCTGCCCGCCCGGGCTCCCGGCGCCCCGCAGCAGCTGGCCGTCCTCTCGAGCCCCCGTCCCTCCTGGAGCCAGCAGCCGGCCGCCCCGCGTTCGCTACGTTCGCCGCCGCCCCGCACAGCGCCGCGCTGTGCCGGCACCCGCTACTCACCCCATGAGCCAGTCCATGGCTGCGCGGGGCCCGCGCCTCGCTCGGCCTCAGCCCCGCCGGCGGCCGGAAGTAAACACTCGATGGCTCCCGCCCGCTGCCGGAAGTGACGCGCGCACGGCTTGCTGGGACGCGTAGTCCCAGCGGCCCCTGCGGCCCCGCCCAAGAGTACCTGTTCTGGAGTGCTAGGACCCTGCAGAACTGTGAAACTCAGGACCCCGAAGCACCCAGGACTCGAATACTGCCAGAAACTCCGGAGCTTCCGGATCCTCAGTGTGTGTAACTTCAGAGCTCCCCAGAAACCCAGACTGCCCGGAACTCCGGAGTGCCCCAGACGAAGTGCCTGTAACATCACAGTGCACTGGACCCTGGAGCACACCTGACCCCGGTGTTGCATACCCTGGAGTGCCCGGACCCCAGAAGTGACCCTTACCCCCAGAGTGCAAGAATCTGCGGAATGCACAGACCCCGGGAATCTGAAATTCCTGGAACCTAAGTATCCCTGCCCCAGTATCCCAGACCTGGTAGTGCCTAGACTTAGAAGAGCCTGGAACCCCAGAGTGGCCCCAACCCTGTGTCCCAGACCTGGGAATACTCTGAACCCCAGGCTGGAACACCAGAGTGCCCCCCCACCGAGTATGTGCCCCTTTCCTCTGCAGAGCCTCATCCATGACTATTTATATCCCCCATGCTGTCCACCTTAACCTTGTAGTCATCTTTTGCCCCACCTAGTGCCTCTGCCTGAACTGTTCGGACTACACTGCCTCTTCTGTGTCCCCTTGCTTTGCTATCTGTTCCTTTTCACCCAAGCTGTCCACATAGGTGGACATGCTTGTCCCCTTGAGTCCCCACTTGTCCCCTTGCTTCATGAGCTGTACCTTCTGGCTCTTGGGTGACTCTCATCATCCAGGATACCCATAAGTCTCCTCACGGTCCTAGATATCTGTCCTATTGGTTGCTCTTTCCAGAGCCTGACCAGTACCAGGAACTCAGTGAGTACCTGTGACTCCTTTCTCCTCTTTACTGGGGAGATGCTTCCAGGAGCACACACTTGAGCAGAGGAATAGCAACAACCCAGCTCATTAGTGTCTTAAATGGGGTGTCATGAATAGCAGGCACCAGACAGATAATACCTTCAGGCCAGTTGCCCACTGTAATACAGCTGTCATATACTTGAAATGGTACTCAATCCTCCCAAAAGAACCATTCCAGGGTGCTGCGAGGTTTCCACTGCATTCCTTCTTCATAGCACAAACTGTCAGGCACCTGGAGGGGTGGATAGTGGTGGCATCTTTCATCACCAACAAATACCTGAAATGAAACAGTGAGGAAGGAAATATCTGGAGGGGGAAAAGTCATTTAATCAAGACTATATTAGGAGGCAATCAAGTCTGTGCTCTCCTCCATTTTCATTCCCATGGGTGCCCATGGTCATACTGAATGACTCATAGTCACCTTGCTTTTAGGCAACCATCAGCTGGTTACTTTTTTTTTTTTTTTTTTTTTTTTGCACTCTACCACTGAGCTAAATCTCCAACCCCAGCTAGTTACCTTTTAATGTTCCCTTGTCCACTGCTTCTGAGGAGCATCAGTCCTCGGTGAGCCAGCCTGCTTTTGACCATCCCTCTGTCTGTCTGTCTGTCTCTGTCTCTCAGTCTCTCTCTGTCTTTCTCTGTTTGTCTCTCTGTCTCTGTCTCTCTGTCTCTCTCTCTGTCTCTCTCTGTCTCTCTCTGTCTCTCTCTCTCTCTCTCTCTCTCTCTCTCTCTCTCTCTCTGTGTGTGTGTGTGTGTGTGTGTGTGTGTGTGTGTGTGTGTGTGTATTTGGTACCTGCAGAATGCAGAAGCCAGAAGAGATCATCTGGATCTGGAACTGGAGTTACAAGTAGTTGTGAGCTATCCAATGTGGATGCTAAGAACTGAACTCCAGTCTTCTGGAAGAGCAGCAAGCACTGTTAACCACTGAGCATGTCTCCAGCCCTCCATTTCCTTTCCATTGTAATGAGAATAATAATTCAGTCAACTGTTGCTTTTTTTAAATTATTTTAGAGCTGAGGATCAAACCCAGGGCCTTGTGCTTGCTAGGCAAGCGCTCTACCACTGAGCTAAATCCCCAACCCCGACCTGTTGCTTTATAATGGAGATATATTCTGAGAATTTCCTTGTTAGGCCATTTCATCACACAAATGTCCTAAAGGGCACATACACAGACCTAAATTGTGTGGCCTTTTACACATAGGCTACACGGTGTAGGGTGTTACTCCTAAGTAACCAATCTATACTGCTACTGCACTGTAGGTAACTGGAACACAATAGAGTCTGTGTATCTAAACATATCATTTGTTCCAGCACCCACAAACACAAGTGATGGATTATGTAAGATGTTGTAACATCACTAGACAGTAGTTTTCAGCTTCATTAAACTCTTATGGGACCACCATCATATATGCATTTCACCTTGCCCACAGCATTATAGATCACAGAAACATCTTACAAGGGTCTACCAAACATGGCATAACTAATCCTTTATGAGGTCATTGTGTAGGTGGGAAGCAGGGGAGAGTAAACTGTGACTGAGCATACTGGCTGGTGCAGCATTCCCAGGTTCAAGCTTGCCCCTTTTTTCCCTGAATGATACTGCACACCCAACACCTAGTTCCAAGGGGGAAATTCAGATCACATACTGTGTGCCAGTATATATTCTTATATTTTATATTCTTATGGCTTGTGACATATAATATATTCTTGCAGTTTGCAGCATGCCAGGCCCTTACATACCATCTGATTGGGAGCTCTATGTCCTAGTAGTAAGATGTTCAACCAGCATGCAACACTCTTTCGTTTGCAGTACTAAGAGCTGAACCCAGGGTCTTCTTGCTAAGCAAGTACTGTACCACTGGTCTATATTCCCAGACTTCTTTATTTTCATAGTCTCATTGAGTTGGCCAGGCTGCCCTTGAACTTATTGTCTTCTTGCTTCAGCCTCCCAAGTAGCTGAGATTAAAAGCCTGTACTACTGTAGGTTTATGCCTATCTTTGGAGGTAATGTTTTTGTTTGTTTGCTTTTTTGTGTATGTGCTTGCATATGTGATTTTTGTTTAAAATGGTGTTTTATTTTTTGACAATTTCACACACCTAAAATTTTTCTTCAGACTCAAATAAAATCCCCCTCCCCATCCCTTAGAGTTTCCCAATATTTCCCCCTCTCACCTTCTTGTCTTCTTCTTTTAAAAAAAAATACACTGAGTGCTGGCTGCATGCAAGTGTGTGCCTATTCATTGGAGCATGGGCAACCTACCAGCAGCCATACTTCCAAAGAAAAACAATTCTTCCTTCCCTAGCAGGAAATCAATTGCCAATAGCTCTTCAGCTAGGGATACGGCCTCATGAGCCCTTCTCCTGTCCATGCTGGAATGTTGACTGACTTGATCTTGTGCTGAATGTTCATAAGTGCAATGGCTCTGTCACATCCAGAAGACATTGTCTGTGTGTTTGAGACAGAGTCTGTCTCACTCTGTAACTAGGCTGATCTGAAATTCATTGCACAACCCAAACTGGCCTCAAATTTGCAGCAACTCAGCTACCTTAGCCTTCTGAGTTCTAGAGTTTACAGTCAAGAGCCACCACACCTGGTTGAAGCTGATGTCTTGGTATCCCCAGACCACGGGAACCCTCAAATGTCACCAACATCTGAATTTCTAAACTTTCATAGGGTATGTGGTATTGTGGGATATTTGTACACTGTGTGAAAATGTATTGCTGTAATTGGTGTAATAAAAAGCTGAATGTCCAATAGCTAGGCAGGAGGTGTAGGTGGGACTCATGGACATAGAGAGAGAACTCTGAGAAGAAGAAGGCAGAGTTGCCAGCCACACACAGAGGAAGCAATATGAGCAGTATGGAGAGATGAGGTAACAAGCCCCTCAACAGAATGCAGACTAAAATAAATGGGTTAATTTAAGTTAAAAGAGCTAGTGAGACAAGCCTAAGGTAAGGCCAAGCTTTCATAATTAATAATAAATCTCCATGTCAATGTGGAGGTTTGAATAAGAATGACCCTCATAGGCTCATATATTTGAATGCTTAGTCACCATGGAGTGGCACTTTTTAAACAGATCAGAAGGATCTGTTGGGATAGTGTGGCCATGTTGGAGTAGGTGTATCACTAGTGGTGGACTTTGAGGTTTCAAAAGCCCATGTCAGGCCAAAACTCTCTTTCTCTCTGTCTACAGATCAAGATGTAGCTCTCAGCTACTGCCCCAGCACCTGCCTCCATACTCCCTGCCATTATGATAATGAGATAAACCTCTGAAACTGTAAGCAAGCTCCCAATTAAATACTTTTTTAAAGAGCTGCCTTGGTCATGGTGTCTCTTCACAGCAATAGAACAGTGGCTAAGACAGGGTGGAGCCTTTTGGCAAGGGTGTATGTTATATTAGCATCTAGCCTTTCACTAATACCCCAGCTCCAGGGTCTACCCATGGGATATGATCTCTGTAGTGGAATGCTGTGACATCCTGAACATGTTGGGACATGTCTTGAGAAGAACAGCATTTGAACTAGTTTACTTCTGAGGCAAGATGGTAGGGACAAGAAGTTCATCCCTCCAAAAGATAGTGTGATGTTTCTGGCACACTCTATTGAAGTGGGGGTAAAAATGTTAGAAACTTAGTTTCCAGGATGGTGGGGGCAGGCTGTTAGAACCTTTAAGAGCCATTTGGGGAGGGGGTGTCCTTTGGCCCTGCTCTGAAGGTAATTGTTATAAAAGAAGCAAACCTGGCCCTTCCCAGCTCTCTCTGCCACTGGATTTGGGATTTGATCATCTGTTCCTATACATGTTCCTACCATTACTGTATACTGTGAGGCACTATAGCCAAGGAGGACCCATACCAGAGCCTGCGCCATGTTGTTTGCACAAAACTGTGAACTAAAAAAGCCTCATTTACAAAATTAGCCTGGGGGTTGGGGATTTAGCTCAGTGGTAGAGCGCTTGCCTAGCAAGTGCAAGGCCCTGGGTTCGATCCTCAGCTCAAAAAAAAAAAATTAGCCTCCAATACTTTATTATAGTTATTATACTTAAAGCTCATTGATGCTGAAGGGACCAGTATTTGGCACAAGATACTCGGAGACCAAGTTCTCAGCACAAAGGAGATTTATTTGTCCCAGAGGGACAATGGACGGAATAAGAGACAAAAACAGGAGACAGAGGATGAGGGAGAAGGGGCAAGGGGGCAGTGATATTTGTCCTAGAGAGACAAAGGATTGTCTCTGGATAAAGAGGAGACAGATATAACCCATAGGCAAATGGCAGTTTATAAAGCTAAGAGGGGAAACACTATGTTAGGATGAGGTGTTTAATTTTGATTGGGCATGTTAATTGGGGGGGGCACAAGAGGTCTTTTGATTGTGGACTTCAATATTTTGATAGCTGGACCTTGGTAGTCAGCCTCAGGAAGATGAAATGGCCAAATAAGAGAATAGACCTTAGTGGCTAGCTTTAGGAATGTAATCTAACAGTTTGTTAGGTTTTTTTGTTTGTTTTTTGTTTTGTTTTGTTTTGTTTTTTTAGCAAGGCAGAGGGAATGGGGAAGGGCAAGGCCTGCCAGAGCCATATTTGCCATGCTCGGGCTATCTAGAGTCCCTTCAGATGCGTTGATGGATTGCTAGGTGAAAACTATTGATGTGCCAATATAGTCCCCACATCTGGGGAAAGAATTGCAAATGGACTCACTTATGTCTTCCAGCATATGACAATCCCATCTAATAACAACACCCCTTGTGCTGTGCAGGGCTAAAAACAGGAGTAAAGCTGTGATGCTGTGAGCGCTCCTCTGTGTCTGTCACAACTGGGGGAGTGACAGCAACCTCTGCGGTAATCTGGAGATGAAGTTTTGATTTTGGTTTACCGTTTTGCCTAGAAGATGGAGCAGAGGGCTTTCCATGTAGCCCTTCCTTCTTTGTACCCACCCATTCACAATTAACACGTTTCAAGTGCCAACTATGCTCTAGGCATTTATAAGGTACTTGGAAAACACAAGTGAAAAAATACACATAAACCTTCCTTGGAAGAGCAGTTGGCTGGCAGGAATACTAATTGATGAGAAAATGGAGGGATATACATGTCAGGAAGTAATGGGCACACTGGAGAATAAAGCCACTGCTCACAGAGGGCAGAGAATGCCAGTTATTGAAGATTAATGCATGCCATCCAAAAGAAGATATTGTGAAGCTCTGACCCCAAGTACCTCAGCTCCTGACCATATGTGAAACAGGAATTGGAGGTATATTCACTGAATGTGAGGTCACTGTGGAGTAGAGGCCTAACCCAGTGTCCTTAAATAAAGGGGAAATTCAGACAGACGCTGAAGAGGAAGGGGCGTGATAACACAGCCACCTACAAGGCACAGAGGAACCCAGTGCAACCCAGTGCAGGTGCTCCTCCCAGCCCAAGTGCGCAGGCTGGTTTTCTCTGTCAACTTGACACAAGCTAGAGTCATCAAAGGAAGGAGCCTCAGTTAAGGAAATGCCTCCATGACAGCCAGCTGTAAGGCATTTTCTCAATTAGTGACCAATGTGGAGGGACCCAGCCCATGTTGGGTGGTGCCATGTCTGGGCTGGTGGTCCTTTGTTTCTATAAGAAAGCAGGCTGAGCAAGCCAGAGGAAGCAAGCCAGTAAGCAGCACCCCTCCATGGCCTCTGCATCAGCTTCTGCTTCCAGGATTCTGCCCTGTTTGAGTTCCTGTCCTGACTTCCTTCAGTGATGAACAGCAATGCTGAAGTGTAAGCCTAATAAACCCTTTCCTCTTCAACTTGCTTATTGGTCATGGTGTTTCATCGCAGCAATAGAAACCCTAAGACACATAGGAAGGGGCCATTTCTGAGGACACTGAAGACAGGACTTCAGTCCTTCAGAGCTAAGACAACATGTGCCTGCACTTTTTTTTTTTTTTTTTTCTTCTCTTTGAGACAGGGTTTCTCTGTAGCTTTGGAGCCTGTCCTGGAGCTTGCTTTGTAGACCAGGCTGGCCTCAAATTCACAGAGATCCACCTGCCTCTCCCTCCTGAGTCCTGGGATTACAGGCATGCGCCACCACCACCCAGCCTGCCTGCACTTTTAAAGAACTAGTTTGGTGGCACATTGTGATGGCAGCCTTGGGAACTAACAGACACAGATCCATCCTAGATCCCACCTTTGTTACCACATCCCTTCCTTCTGTCCAGTTTTGGGGGTCCCTGGGTTAGGAAGTGACCTGGGGGCTAGTCTCGACCCCATACTAGGCAGCCCTCAAGTCAGGACCTACGGGTCTCCCACCCCCACCCCAGGTAGCTGTCTCCCTGTGGGGTGGAGGGCTGAAACATTCAGGATGACACAAACCAGTGGCCAGGTTTTCAGAGGAGAAGGGTGGTCCCGTCCCTGCTCTGAGACACTTCCTGAGTTTGCTGGGCCCTCCCCTCTCACAAAAGTTTTACTACGCCTTTCCCTGGGGTCCATTCGCTGCCCTGCCTCACCCCTAGTCAGAGGCACAGCCAGTGTGGGGTACAGAGCATCTCCTCCCTTCCTCGCTGCCACCCCCAGGGATGGGGGCTTGGCACAGGGTGGGCCATGTGACACACATTCTCCTGCCCTTGGGAGATTGGGAACAATGGTTCCCTCTCACCTCGGGAGCTGGCTCTGTGCTTGGGACTGTCCCAAGAGAAGCCGAGGGCACCCACAGCTGTCAGAGCCCGCTGGACAGGAGAGAGGGCCCCTCTGTCCTCACTACCCATGAAGGACAGTATTTACTTCAGCTTCTGTAAGTCCAGGGATCTGTTTTGGGGAAGAATTGTGGAGAGCCAGACCCCTGTGGGTTGCAATAGTCTGTGACCTCCCCTCCCCCAGCCCTGCCAGGCATTGGCTTTCCTAAGGCTTCAGTCAGCACCTCAGATGTCCCCTGGCAGTCCCTGCTGTGCCTCCATTGTATTCTCATGCTGCTCTAGATGATTCTCATGTGGAAACTGAGGATCCTCAATGGCCAGATACTTACCTAAGTCGACTCAGGTAGGGAGCTGGGATTTCAAACCATAGGCTTCCATCTTTTTATGCCGTCCTGCTTTCCAGAGGGACTCTCCTCCCCAGGCCTGAAAGGACAGTTGAGGTGCTTGCCTACAGGAGCAGGCTGGACAGCAGGATCTCTGCCCAGTGGCAGAGGAAGGACTGAGATGTCTATAGAGACTCCTGTATCACCCTCTGCAGAACACAAGAAACCCCTTTCGTGGCTCACAGGGCATGGTACTCTGCTCTTGGGGCAGCCAGAGCTAAGGGTGGGGGTGCTCCTGAGTAGGGATCATTTCCAAGCACTCACCAGGAGCTTGGCAAATGTATCACAAGCAGGCCCTGGAGCAGCCTGGCACTATACTCCAGGTAGGTGCAGCCAAGATGCCTGGCTGAGGTGGCATAGTGGAAGGTTGCACCCAGGCCTCACACTGTGTGTTGTGCCATCCAGAATCTCAGAAGCAGAGGCCTGCATCCTGGGCTGTACCTGGCCCTGTTCACTGATGGCTTGCCTGGCATCTACAGGGAACCATAATAAACTCATTACAGTTCTGCCAGCCAAAGTTCAAATGAAATAGCATGCCAGTCAGCACCTCATTGCTTCCCGAAAGACATCTTGTCTATTTAACAGGGAGCTGCAGCCATCTGAAGAGGTAGTAGGCCCCTCAAGAAGCATGATGCACATCAAGTTCTATGTTCCCAAAGGCTCATTACAATTCAACTTCAGAGGCTATGCTTGCCCCCAAGATACTGGCTGTCCCTTCCAAGTTTATGCTGGGTTGGAGAGACCTTAAAGTGACTGGTAGGGGATTGTGGGTTTCCTGGGAATTCCTAGAAAGGATCAGATCACAAACTTGTTGACTTCAAACAATAGAAATGGATTCTCTCCCAATCCTGGAAGCAGAGCATGAGATCAAGGGGCTACGTGGCCACTGATTAGCTCCACTGATTAGCTCCACTGATTCCCGGCATTTCTCTGCTGCACACACATAGCTCAACCTCTACCTCTATCTTCACACAATGCTGAGGCTCTATATATTAGTCAAAATTCTCTAGAGGGAACAGAATTGATAGAATAAATATATTATATTAGCCGGGTGGTGGTGGCGCACACCTGTAATCCCAGCACTCGGGAGGCAGAGGCAGGCGGATCTCTGTGAGTTTGAGGCCAGCCTGGTCTACAAAGTGAGTTCCAGGAAAGGCACAAAGCTACACAGAGAAACCCTGTCTCGAAAAACCAAAAAAAAAAAATTATATTAATAAAGTTTATATTTATTATATAACATATTAAACATTCTATTAATAAATTTATTATAATAAATATATAAATATAGAAAAAATATAATTACAAAGGGGATTTATTTTATTGGCTTGTATAATCTAGACAAGGTAGTCCAATAATGGCCAGACTGAGACTCCAGGCAATGCTCAGTCCACAGGGCTGGATGTCTCAGCAGTCTGAGTCCAAAGGCCTGGAGGATTCCTGGAGAGCCTTCAACCCTTAATGGAAGGCCAAAGTAACTAGGTTCTGATATCAACAAAGGATGGCAGTGATGGCAGCAGCAGCAGCAACAGCAGCAGCAACATAGCCGATGCACTCAGAAGCAAGGAGCAAAGGCAGATAGGCAAAAGCAGCGCTGCATTCCTCTCAGCCATTTTTATATCTGGGCTGCTGCTGGAGAGTGTCTAGTCTGGGGTAGGATCTCCCCACCTTGATTAATACTTCCAGGAAATACCCTCACAGACTTGCCCAGGGGCTTATCTCTTAGCTGATGCTAGTTGCAACCAAGCTGACAACAGAACTGAAGGGGTGAGTGGGCAAGGGAAGGGAGGCACTCAGCATTTCAGCTAAGTATGTGCAGTTGGGCATAGTCTGCTTCAGCAAGCATGAGTATCTGGTATTCGAGCCACTTTGGGGAGGTGACCCCCTAAGATGAAAGCAGGAAGAAGGCTTGAAGAAAGCCCAAAGACGGCCCTTTTCCATGCTGACCCACTGGGGCTCACTCTTGTCCATCCCCCATCCCCATCCAATGGATGGATACCACCAAACATGAGGTCTCTCTGGGGAATTTCCGGAACACGTCCCTGAGCCCTTTGCCTTAGGTCTCAACTTGAAGTTCTGGGTGGGGCCCAAGGGACCGGCATTTATAGACATTCCAGGAAATGCTGAAATGGGAATCCACAGGTCCACATGACCACTAGGGGCTTTCCTTAATCAACCTTCTGCCTACAGCTTCCATCAGGGTTAGTAGCAGTTCAAGTGGTCCATGTGGCTTTTGTGACCACAGCTGCAGAATGTGCATGTAGCCACCCTCTGATGCTCATTATTGGTTGGGATGTATATCCCCCTAGATTCATATTTGAGTCTAATGCCCGGGACCTCAGAATGTGATCTTACTGAATGTGTGTCCTTATCCATATAGCTTAGATGAGACCACTTTGAAATGTGTGGGAATGTTAATCCAAAGTGACAGGTGATGTAATGAAGGATTCTAGGAGGCCACTGCAGCTACTGAGGCCCTGGGTTCGTCTTCTCTCTCAGCGCTCCTCCATCCACTAAGCAACAATTGATCTCTGACTTCTAACCAGAATTCAGAAAGAAACTCCAGTTGTGTAAGCCACCCAGTTCATGAAGCTTGTTACAGAAGCCCCGGAAGTACACAGTACTTTAGAGGGCAGGTACTGTACACACACAGGCTGGCAGCAGGCCAGGGAGAGAGGCGCTTTCTGGGAGGAATTGTAGATGGCCTAGGAGAGGGAGGGTTGGCAGGGGTGGCTGGGCAAATAGAGGGATGGTGGTAAAACCATCCAGGTGAGCTTGGCATTTCCAGGTCTGAAAGTCCAGGAGGAAATCTGGTTGGAGGAACAACCGGGCAGATGACTGTTGAAACCATGGGTGTGGCTGACCTTTCGGAGGGAAGCCAGAGAGCCAACAGCAGGTGGAGGTGCAGGATACCGGCACAGTTGAGACTGCCGGCAAGCCGAGGGGAGGGCCTCAGACCGAAGGTAGAAAGGAGGCGGGTCTGGAGACCTGGGAAGTGTTGGTCAAGTGTTCCTTTCAGTTTGAAGACCAGGCATGCGGGAAACACTGAGTAGAATGGCTATCACCCACATACGGGTTCCCGCCTTCGTCCGCTCAGACGCGGGCAGCAGGTGGCGCTAGCAGGCTGCTCGCAACCCTCCCCGTTCAAGCTCCAGGTTGGAGGGGAGGGGAGTGGCAGGTCCCTCAAGCGCGGCAATATCGTCCTAGTCAGGACAGATTGTGTGAGGAGAAACGCGGGCAACCATTTGCGCACCTAGGGCAAGGATCTCGAGCTGCTCCAGGTGCAGACATCAGAGCGGGCAGGTGCTCAACCCACCCGAGCTCCGCTGTCTCTGGTCTCCTGCGAGCCAGCTTAGAAAAATCGCCTCGGAGAAGGGGCGGGCCCTAGCCTCCTGAAGGCATTGCACTCACAGGGCCCGGCCTTCTAGCCCCAGAGCAGGCACTGCCCTCTGTTGTGCATCATCTGAGGCCCCAGGATGGAGCTGTTTCCTGGGACACGCTCACTCGCTTTTCCTTCGCTAGCCACTGCTATCGTGGGCACCTCTTGACCAAGCAGACACCCAGCCAGTGGCCGCAGACGTCCTGCAAGACCTGCCCACTCCCACTGGCACAGTAGACCTCCCCACTCCCAAGCTCTATTCACGCCCGAATGCAGAAGTTGGAGTGGGGGCGGGGCGGAAGGCCGCTAGGCACTGCCAAAGGGTAGGGTGGGGCCCAAACGCCCCCTCCTCTTCCCACCTGGTCCTACTATCCTAAATCCTGTGGTTCAGGTTAGCGCTAACTCAAGTCAAAAGGTCTTACCAGCCTGAGCTTTCCCTCTCCACCGGTGACTATCAGCGGAGATTAAAGAGCTGGGTAGCTGTGTGGGGAATCCCAGGCATGGTATGTGCTCAGTGCGAACTTGGACCGAAGTCACTAACTGGTTGTAGGGTTCTCTCTTTCCAGGACTCAGCCTAGTGTGGCTACCCAGTGCTGTCTACCTGCTGGTGCTCCGCCTGGGCCTAGGCGCACAACGCTTATGTGAGTGAACAAGACATGGAGAGGAGCCTGAGCAAGTAGGACAGGCACCTGGAGCCTAAGGTTTGTGCCTGGGTTCCCATTAGCTGTAGTGTCCTCTTGGACACATGGGCTGTCTCACCCAGACTCTTGTGTCAGATCCACCTCTGACCTGGGGGAGGCTCTGAGGGAGGAGATCAAGGCATTCAGGGAGGAGAAGAGACTGGCCGGACTCAGGGAAAGTGGTGTGCCCAAGAGGTGTGGGAGAAGTCAAATTCAAGGGCTTGACTAGAAAAGGACACAGAGAGGTAGGGCAGTCTCTCTCCTTTCTGCTTAGTCCTTCAGGCCTCGGGAGAGGAGGCTGCTATCCAGGAAAGCCCAAGGCCAGGAGCTTCTGCGGAAAAGGAGCTTGGGGGGCGGGAGGGGGGACACAGGTCCTCACTTTCCTGAGCCTCCCTAGTTCCAGGGTGGTGCTGTGAGGTACCACCCTAGTATGGATGGACAGAGTCCCCAACTTTATCCTCTTCCCTGAAACATTCCTGAGAGCCAACACCCTGTTGGACTGAGGGGCAGTGGGAGATTGAGGACCCATGACTGGTTTTGTTGCCTCCTCTAGATCTAGTTAGGCATGCACTCAGGTCCAATCTCCTCCCCACTGGCCTTTCGGGGACTCACTCCACCACTCCTATTTAAGGCTCTCCTTCACTATTTATAGTCATGTCCACTAACTGCATCAGCCTGAGTCTGGCTTCTTCTATGGATGCCAATGGTGCCACCGGCCCCCCATGCATTGGTGTGACTCCTGGTGAGGAAAGGCTAAGAGGAAACTTTGCCTTTGGATGCTAGCATTTCCCTTGGCTAGTGATCTAGTTCCCAGGTTGGTGTTTGCAAAGATGTAGAGACATATCTCTAGGCCACACCTGCACCCTTAGCATCCTTCTACTTAGCGAAAGTTCCCCAAGTCCTCTGTCTCAGACCTTCCCCTTTCTGAGATCACCTCTACTGCAGGGGGCTCCTGGAGAGGGAAGGGGTGCATTGGCAGATGGTAAAGTTAGACAAGCCTTCTTCTACTTGGAAAGGCTGGAGGGAGCTCACCAGACGTCTGCTTGGTTTTTGGCATAAGCCTGTCCGTTGCAGCATCCTTCTCTGTGGCCTGTGGCCAGGGTGGGGTGGGGCGGGTATCAGAAGAGAGAGCACTTTTATGTTCCCCAACCCTTCAGGACAGTTTCGGAAATTGGCTCAGATGGCCTCCTCTTTCCTTCTTCTTTGGCCAAGACTGGCTCTCCTCCTGATCCAAAAGGGGTCCGATCCCTTCATAAAGATATCGCCACTTCAGGGTGCCTGCTTCTGTTTCCAGGAAGTACCTTACCTCTAGAGACCAATGCTCTGAGGCCTGGAATGGGCCTGGAGCTGTTCCTGCCTCCCTGGTCTAGCTTTCACTTCTAGATAGGATTTGATTTCTCTAGGGGGTTTGCTCCTAACCCCCTGCAACCACCCTGAGGTGAGCCACCTTTCTGAAGAATCCTCTGCAGTCCCCTTCCTGTTTGCCCTTCAGAGCCAGGTAGGTTCAACCCATGTCCTGAGCATCCTGTCTAGACAAAGGCCTCCAGCACCTCCATGGCTCCTGGCTGTGTATCCTCGGCATTTCTCCTACCAGGTGACCCTCTGCAATGCCCCCTACCTATACATGCCCCAGCTTCTCCCAACCACTCAGCCTTTGGAAGCTAAATGATACCCTCCTGGGAGCTGGCCTCCCACATTGCTCCCCAAAGTCCTTCCAGTCCTGAGCAGAGAAGTGCTTTGACAAATACACCTAGGGCAGCACAGGTCACATAAAACCACTGAGAACAGCCCTCTAGGACATCTTCAGGGAGTTTTCACAGAGCTTTGGAAGAAACGACAATGGAGCAAATGGGAGCCTAGTCCAGCCCACTTTGCCCCTGCCTTGCTGGGGAACGTTGGACAAAATGTCTCCTCTCTCTGGGCCTAGGAGAGAAACTGGGCTCTGTGGTGGTATGCAGCCCTAGAACTGCTAATATGTGGCTTACTCAGAGGGTATTCACTGGATGTCCTCTATGTTTAAGGCTAGTGCCTGTCTACAGCACAATGTTGAACAGGGAGAAGCACACACCTTCATTATTATTATTGCCATTTGCTTGTGTTTTTTCCACATTTATTTAATATATGTGTAACCATGCACCTGCATATTTGTGGGCATGTCCATGCCACAATTTGTATGTGGAATTCAGAAGACAACCTATGTATGGGAGTTGATACTTTCCTCCCATCATATGGGTCTCAGATATTGAACTGGGGTCATTAGGCTTGACAGTAAGTGCTGACCCATCTCCCTGGCCCCTATTTGATCGGTTTTGAGACATAGATTTCATGTAGCTCAGATTGGCCTTGAACTCCAAGCAATCTTCTTGCCTCAGCTGAGTGCTGGGATTATAGACTTGGACCACCATGTGTGGCTGAACAGACGCCTTTAATATAAGAGCTCTATTGTAATAGTACATTATTTATCCATGCACACTTTCACCCCTCCTCCCTTTTAGCCATCCAGATACTTATTATCCACCCAACCACCTGTCTATTCACCCATCCATCCATCCATCCATCCATCCACCCATCCATCCTCCTTCTTACTCATCACCTATCTATTCTATTCATTCATCATCCCACATTCCCACCTGTCTACCCTGTCTGAGGCTAGTCTTGAGGCTATTTTGGCTATGTGTTATACCCTGTCTCCAAAGTCACCTGCATTTGCGCACACACACACGCACACACACACACACACACACACACACACTATTTCTCTCTTCTCTCTCTCTCTCTCTCTCTCTCTCTCTCCCTCCCTCCCTCTCTCTCTCTCTCTGTTATTCCTACTTTCAACAGCTCTTGGCTAGCTCAGGGCTGGGGAGAGAGGTGCAAGCTGGGGTCAGACCTTTAGAGAAGGCTGTGCATCTAGGTATGATAGTGTAGCAGTTGGACAGAGGGCCAGCCCAGCATATTCTGCTCTTGTGCAGTCCTTGGCTGAGATGACCTCTAGAATTCTGGGTGAGTTAGTGAATGGCACCTCCTTCACTCTCATGTGGAGTCGTACACTGTCCCCAGGATCCCGAGGCCAATGCTCCTGCTGGTCTCCCAGGGGAAGTGCTGTCACTCACTCACCCTCTGCAACTGCAGGTGCTCATGTGCACTGAGGGTGGAAGGAGTACCCAGCCTGCTTGAGACAACCATCAGCTTTTTCCAGTCCTTGGTTTTATTGACTCCTAGGGGCTGCCAGGGCTATAAATAGATGTTCTTGAGCTAAAAATAGCCTTGCCAGAGGCAGACTATGCTGCTAGCTTTCAGCTTCTTTGAGGGCTCTTGAGGATGCAGAATTCAAGATCTGATGGAAGAGGGGCTAGCCACATCCTCTTCCCCTCCTCTCCTGATGCTTCCTTCTCCATCTTCTGGCCTCTACACACACACACACACACACACACACACACACACACACACACACACACGCATGTGGAAGCACAAAGGATCTCTTGAACAGGATGGACAAACCTGGAGAATTCTGCATTAGCCAGGGGCAGGGATGAGAACTAAGAACCTCCAAAAAGCCCACTTAGGAATTCCCACAGGGCATCTAGGGTAGTCTACACAGACTGTTATGATGAGAACCAAATGTTGAGGTGACCCAGAAAAGCCACATCTGGAAGTCTGTCCTAGGGAATGGTATATGGATGCCCTCAGCCACATAACTTGTAATGACACATGGTAGGTAAGTCTGGATACTGGCTGGTCTGCACTGGTGTAGGGGCAGTCTGTCCAGAGAGGAGCCCTGTGTCTGGAGACAAGGATGGGCTCACATCAGACACTTTAGTATGCTTTTGCTTTTTTTTTTTTTTTTTTTTTTTTAACAAAACCAAACTTTAAAAAAAAAAATTGAAGATGTCAGAAATCATCCAATCCAAAGATCTGTGGGAAGGGATGAGAGTATGAAAAGGGGAAAGGAGCCAAAGAGAGACTCCCGGTCCCAGTCGGGGTGATGAGAAAGATGGCTGTGGAGAAGCTCATGACCCATGGAGGTCTGTGCCTGATTCCCTTTACCCTTCCCTCCCACAGGAGGGAAAGAATGAAGCAGAGGAGGCTACAGTCATGGCCAATGGTACATCCTCTAGGGGATCAGAAAGGTGGGCTGCACCAGGGATCAGTTGGTAGATGTACCGGGGGGATCTCAAAAATATGGAATTCATCATGAATCTATGTATCATTGTTGCACAAAGGCCATGCTCATCTCCATGCTGCTCCAGTTTTAGCCTGTGTACTACAGAAGCCAGCACCTCCAGTATGCCTTTGGTGCTCATGTCATATAAAAGAATTACCTGCAAAGCCCATGTCTGTTGGAAAGATGGTGGTGACGTATGTGTATATGAAAAGACAAGGAATGAGGTGTTTACAGTAGGATTGTGTTGTGAGGACAGCTGACAAGTGAACCGAGCTCTTGTGTGTGCACATGTATATGCAGTTTACATGGGCATGTGTATAGAGGTCAGAGGTCAACCTCAGGTGTCATTCCTCAGAAGCCATCTAAATTGTGTTTTGAGACATATACAAGTTGGCCTGGGGCACCAAATAGGCTAGGCTGGCTGGTTAGGGAGCACCAAGATCCTGCTGTGTTTGCCTCCTGGCTCTGGGATTACAAGTGCATGCCACCATACTTGGCTTCTGGTGATCCAGCTCAGGTACTCACACTTGTCCATCAAATACTGGACTGACTGAAGCATCTCTCCAGCCTGTGAACTGACATTTAGAGTTATCTAGTTTTCAGTTATTTTAAAAGAAGATAAGAAAACAGGTATTTTATATCCTCAGAGTACATTTCAGGTCTTATGCCCCTCCTCTATACCAGGCCTACCAAGGATAAACCTCAGATTCTTCCTTCTGCCCACTTAGCAAGTGGGCTTTGCAAGTACAACCTACCAGATCCTTGTCTCCTGGAGCCTCCAGACTGCCCCCCAGTGCCCAACCTCTCCCACAACCAATCCTAAGAAAGAGGCAGCAGAGGCCTGGGGAAAACATCGTTCTCATGATTTATTACAACACATTGTTTCAAATACAAAAGGAAGGATGGGAAAGTGCGGCCTCATAGGGCAAGGTCCCAAGGGGGAAGCTGGCACCCTGGTCCTCAGGGACCAGAAGCCTTGGGCAAGGGACCAGCTACCTCTCCTAACTGGACTTTCCAGAAAACAACAGGAGGGGGGCCAGGTGCATTCTGGGCCATTCCAGTGCCAGGCAGTGACCAGGTAGGAGGGTCAGAGAACAAGAGAGGCTTAGAGAGGACCCTCCACAGCTTGGAGAGTAGGTGAAAAGCCACCAGGGAGGGCCTGTGCTCCGTCTCTCCCCACCCTGCACAGAAGCAGGCAGCTGAGACCTTCTCCTCCATCTTGTCTGCTCACTTTGGAGTGACCAGGGTCATGAGTGAGTGAGATCAGAAACAGACTGAGGCCAATGGGCCCCATGTGTCCAGGATAGATGCCATATCTCTACCAAGAGAGGGGAGGGACCAGACCCAAGAGGGATCTTTAGGGTCCAACTGGTGGCCACATACTACTGTCTCCTGGACAGCAGTAGGGTGGGGGCAAGGAGGGGGAAGCCAGTGCATCCTCCACACCCAGGGTCACCTTAGAAATCCAATGACAGACAGGAGGCAAATTTACATAATTAATAATAATAATAATAATAAAATTAACCAATAATAATAAATACTTAAACCTCTAATCCATAGATTGCAAATACAATAGCTTATTTTCTCAGGGATCAGGATGGGTGGGATCAAGAGAACTGGAACAGGATTTTTGCTTAAGGAGGAGAATGACAGGAACATGGGGCAGTGGGTGAAAAGAACAAACAGAAGGACACAGCAAGGGAGGTGGGGTGGGAAGGTGCCACCCTAGGTCTTCTCCAGGACTCTGTCCTGCCCCAGCTGCCTGATACCAAGCCCCTAGCTTATTCCTAAAGGACATCCCCACTCCTAGACTTGGGGATATCTGAGGGCAAGGACCCTTATTCTGCCTCAAAACTTTGGGTCCCAAATGGTCCAAGAGGGTATTCAGCAAGGGTGACTGGTACTTTTCTCCTGTCTCTGCTCCTAGATTGGCTCTGAGGGGAAAAAAAAAAGCATCCCATCTTGAAGACACTGGGAAAGTATCCTGGGAAGAGAGCACACAGAGGGAATCTCTCCTGAGAACCCCTGTGGGGATGGGGTAGTCACTGAGGACTTCCCCCAGCATCTGTCTCTAGATGGGGTCTTTCTCTGCTTGGAGATAGTTCTCCCAAAGCTGAAGATTTCTACTTCCTGGAAGCCTAAGGGCTTGGTAGGTGCTTTGCTCCATCTGTAAGGAGCCTGCTCCAGAGACCTCTCAACCCACAAGTGCACCCGAGTTCCAAGTCCTACCAGGGGCAAGAGAACCCAGAATGAGAGCTTGGATCTACCCCCATATATACTGGACCCAGAGCTCCCCTCTGACCAGCAGAGCTAGCCCCTGCCAGCCCTGCTAGCCTAGCTGCCCCTGCCAGCATTTGACGCTGCCCCAGTCCATGCTGGGGGTGCTACTGGGCTTCCCAATAGGCAAGAGCACCTGCAAAGGAAAGAGAGAATCCTCCTCTGAATGGCCTCCTGGGCTCTTTTGAGGAACCAGACCTCACTCTCACAGAAGTGTGAGCTCTTTTGTCTACTCCATTCTTGCCTTAGGGGCTACCTCATCTGGCTCTCAGGAACCCCGTTGTCCAAGTCTCCCTGAAAACTCTGATCCATTGGGCCCAGTTCCCACCAATACCTGCCAAGGAACAGTCCTGGGGTGGGGGGATGATGGACTGGCAGAGAGGGTACCCCTATGCCACTAAGACTTGGCAACTTGAGGTGGGGGGGGGCTGCTGGTGGGGCCTTCTGAGGGACACGAGGGTCTCCCCCTCCCCTTATCTATGGCTTTGCTACAGAGCCCAAGACATGAGAGACAGGAGAGGAGAGACCAGGAGAGGAAGGAAAGTAAAGGACAAGGGGTCTACGGCTCAGTTTGTGGCAAATAAGGATTATTTTTTCCTTTTCCCCTTTTCTTATGTAAAAAGTGCAGGAAAGCTGGGCAGCTTTTTGCAAGGTCAGTAATATTTCCAGAGGGGAGGGGCGAGGAAGGGCCCAGGCCTGTCAACCCAGCTTGGGATTGAAGGTAGCCTCATATTGCTTAGAAACCTGTTTCAGTTTTAAATACCAGACAGTAAAAACAGAGCTTGAGGACCGCCCCGCACAGTTGCCAGATCACTAGCTTAAATAAATAAAAAATCGAAATATTTACTTCTTGATAAAAATTGCAGTAAAACCATTTGCCTTTCTGTGTGTTATATATAATATATATTTATACCTGGCCTGGCTGGAGCGGGGGCTCAGGGACTCCTGAAGGGTCACGATACTTCGATGACCTCCACGCTACCGGAGAAGCTGGCTTGCTTGCCTAGAGCTGCTAGCTCCTCGCCACGTGCCCGCCCCTCCACTATGCCCTCTTCGAACTCCATCTGGCAGCTGCGCCTCTTGAACTGTGTATCTGAAGCAGGCTCCTCAGACCAGCCCGTCCGCAGGTCCCGGGGTTCGGCCCGCGCCTCCCTCCTCCGCAGGTCACTGCTGCTGCCACCACCCGGTCCAGGTGCACCAGCACTCGCCCTGCCGAAGGCAGAGAACACAGCGCCCGGACCCTGAGCGCCCTCCGGGCTGAAGCACCAGGGTCCATCCGGCGACGGTGTGCCCGGGGAGTCCAGCGGCGGCACCCAGCCCCCGGGGCCAGCCGGCTGGCCAGGGCCGGGCAGTCCCGGTGCCGACAGGGCCGAGAGGCCATGCCTCGGAGTCTGCCGGGCCGTGTCTCCAAAGTTTAGGCCCAGGCCATGAGCCGGGGAGCGGGCCGGAGAACTGGCCGGGGGACGTCGCCGGCGAGGTCGTGGGCGCCCCTCTGGAGCCGAGTCTGGGCTGTCGGGGCTGGGCGAGGGCAGGCCCAGTGTCCCCCCAGATGGGCTGTCCAGCTTGCAGAGCTTCGGGGCTTCGCCGGGGTCGGGTGGGCCAGGAAAGTCAGGCCTCCTGCTGGGTGCATAGGCTGACTTGATGTCCAGGGAGAAGGAGCGCTTCAGGCGGTTGGTGTCCTGGAGGCGGTCAGAGGAGAGGTGCAGGCCGCGCAGGCCCTGCTGCAGCGCGCTGGTGGCTGGAGCTGTGCTTGGGATCAGAGCATCCCCTCCAGCACTCGGGCTGCCCTCCTTGGCTGCAGCGGCTGCCTCGCTCCCAGTGGCAGCGCTCTCTGAGGTAGATGGTGGCAGCCGGGGCAGTGGGATGCCTGCTGCCGGGCCCATGAGGGGCTCAGGGGTCCCCAAGTGAGGTCCATCACTCTGCAAGGCAGCCAGCAGCTTCAGACTCCTCTCATACTCCAACAGCTGGCCCAGGAAGTTGAAGTTGGGTGAGATGGAGGGGCGTCGATCCTTCACAAACCTGGGCAAGGAAGAGAAATTTGTCTGAACAGGCTTGTACCCAATTCCCCCCCTGCAGCACCCACTGCCACCTTAGGTATCCAAGCTTTGTGTTGGGCCCCAGCTTTCCCTCCCTGCAAGGGCAGTAGGTTGTACCATCCAAGTGGGTGGAGACAAGACGGGAGGGCAATGCTGTTTTTAGCCATTGGTTGTGGAGTTCCAGGTCCCTAGGGCCGGGAGAGGAAGAGTACCTGTATGCGTCGTCAGAGGACATGCCCATGGTTTTCATGATGTAGGCGATGGCAATGGTGGCAGAGCGAGAGATGCCAGCCAGACAGTGAACGATGACTTGGCAGCTGGACAGCTTGGCTTTATCTGGGGGCGGGTGGATGGGGGGGGGACCAGGTGAGGGCTGAGATTGCACTATTCTTCCCTGCCCAAGGTAGGCCCCTACCCTCTCTATGGCCCCAGGGATAGCCCTCCCCTCTGCCTCTGTCCAGTCTTCCTCTGGCCAGCCTCCCACACCCCATAGACAGTCACACCCTCCGGAGCCTCCCCTCACCAATAAACTCAATGGACTTGTCCAGCCAGGGCAGCAGCTTTTCACAGTAGTTATCATTGATGGGGATACGCATGAAACGGCTCTCACAGATGAAGTCCGGTTTAGGGCAGGAGTTGCTGGCATTGAGGACATAGCTTATTCCATTTTGGGTCATCAGATCCTGGAGGGATAGGAAGATGGGTCAGAATGGGGTAGCAGAGAAAAGCAAAGCCCCATTCTGTGTGTGTGTGTGTGTGTGTGTGTGTGTGTGTGTGTGTGTGTGTGTTCTCTCTCTCTCTCTCTCTCTGTGTGTGTGTGTGTGTGTGTGTGTGTGTGTGTGTGTGTGTGTTCTCTCTCTCTCTCTCTCTCTGTGTGTGTGTGTGTGTTCTCTCTCTCTCTCTCTCTCTCTCTCTCTCTCTCTCTCTCTCTCTCTCTGTGTGTGTGTGTGTGTGTGTGTGTGTGTGTGTGTGTGGTCTGTCTATCTCTCTCTGCAGACTAGAAGGACTCTAAAGTCTTGTGATGCTCCTGGGCCTCAGATTTTGTCTAGGATCTTGCTATTATGGAAAAGACTGGCTCTAGGGATTTCTTCTCATCTCAACCATTGAGCTCGCTGGATGGGCACAGGAAGGATGGCTTCTGTAAGCCACACCCACAGCCTGCATTGGGCTCCCAGGAATTTTATGGTCGCCTGGGCGGTGCCTTCATCCTTTTTCCCTCCTCACCATTTTAAAAACACGGGATTCTTTCAGAGCTGGCCAGTGGCCCAGTGACAGAAGTAGTTTGGCATGCAGGCTTCCAGCGCCCCACCACAGAAGAGTTCAAGAGCCTGCTTTTCCACCTAGCCTCGCAGGGTTCCTCCCTGGGCCATGCAGTGGTCCAGTGAGTGAGACTGTGGGTCCTCCTATGCTCCCACCTCATACTCATCTATCACCTGCTCTTCTCTTCAGACTACCTTAGGACCTAATTCCAGATCCCTCCTCTTCACATCATCAGCAGTGACCCACCTGTGCACTCACCTTGTTCAAGACATCTTTCTGAGAGCCCAGGTAGAGGTGAGGCAGGATACGGGTCAGGCCCACACTGGGCACAGGCAGGCAGGGCTGAGAGAGGCTCATGGATGGCAGGGTGGCAGGTTTTCCCTCACAGAGGCCTGGGAAGCAGGAGGAGAAGGTGGCGAAGCCCCCTGTAGGAGGAGACACAGAAGACTCTTAAGGAGGCTGGCCAGCCAGGGTAGGAGAGTTCCTCTGTGGACCCCAAGCCAGCCTGCTTCTGGCCTAGTACCTGGACTCCTGCCGCAGCACTGTTCTCTGCAGCACTGGGGGTGTGCTGCTGCCCATTTAGAGCAGGCACCTACGCCCACATTCCTCCTCAGGCTAATTAGGGACTGGCTCAGGGGCACTGCTTTGATGCCCATAAATGTGGGGTCAAGGTGGCCTGTCAGCACAGCACACAGAAGCCAGGCAGGGGATGGCTCAGACCTCATCAGGGTCTCCTCTTATTCCCCAGGCATGGCAAGTCCTTTCCCAGCCCCTGTACATCACTGGCCTGGGGCCAGGCTGGCACTTAGCCACTCTCCATGCTGATGCAATCCCTCCCTGACTCCAGTTGGCTGGAAGCCACAGGCCTGGGCTCTAGTGCCAGGCCTGGGAGGAAAGGTTCTGAGGTGGAGCCTCTTTGGGCATGACATCACCCACTGGAATTGCCATAGCCCACAGGGCATTTGTGGTCCAGCCATGGCTCCAGTCTACCCAGCAGGAGATGACAGAGAAACAGGAAAGCCTGCACACAGGGTACAAACAGCCTGCTCCCTGTGGCCACTGTCTAGATACATCCAAGATCCAGACTCTGGGCTGGGAAAGGAAACCCTCCACCAATTTGGGGGACCCAAGCTGGCTCCTCTGGTATGTCTGACTCAGTGACCACAGGCGAGGCAATGCTTCTGGCCTCAGTTTCCTTATTTTGCCTGTCACACAGCATTGTTGACAGGATCAGAAAAAAAAACAATAATAAAAGTGTGAAAATAGACCCAGCCACCTCTAGCCTGGCTGGGGTTCATCCAGAAACCAACTCTCAGCATGGTGAGGTGAGCTCAGCAGAATGGGACTTCCTATACTCCATGATGACAAGCTCTGACAAGCAAGTGGGCTCAGTTTCTGGTCTCAATCATACCATCCAAGTACAGGACACCTGGGCTAAGACCCAATGTGTCCCATGGAAGAAAGTGAGGAAGTGAGGACGATTTCTGGACGGACACACACACGGACACACACACGGACGGACACACACACACGGACGGACACACACACACACACACACACACACACACACACACGGACACACACACACACACACACACACACACACACACACTGCTTCCTGGTCTGGAAAGAGGCAGGTGCCAGGGACCTGGATAATTGCTAAGAACAGGGAAGCTTCTACCTTTGCTGCCACACTGGCCCAGCTCACAGACAGTATACACGCAACCTCTCAACCACTCTATCTGTTATGGCTGCTCCCTCTGTCCTCAATGAAATCTTATCTTTGGTGGCCTTAGGGGAGAAGCAGTGCCTTCCTCAGGAAGGCTAGGCAGGGAGGAACGGGTGGTTGTGGTGGTACCAGCAATGCTGCAGCTTACATGTAGGCACTCCAAGGGGAGGCTGAGTCGGGCATTGTGGGGGTCTGTGACACTCAGGTCTAGGCCCTAGAGGGATGGTGCCTCTGCACAGCCTCTTCCATGGATTACAGCCCCTTTTGTTTTCTTGTGGCTCTGCCAGAAGCCTGGGTCTGTCTTTCCTCTACAGCCTGCCCAAGGGAGGGCATGCATTCTACCAGGACCCCTGTCCACCCTACCCACAGGAGGGAGGTTCAAATGTTTCCACCAAGGATAGCCACCCCAGACTTCTTAGCAGCTTAGAAAGCTTCCCAGACTGAGCTGAGGCCCTTGAGCTCCCTTCCAGATCCACCCTATGGACTCTATCTCGCCAAGGCCTGAGGCTTCAGGGATTTGGGGGGCTATCCCAGGCTATGTGAGTGAGTGGAAATGGGGGTACCAAGGTTGAATGAGTGCACCTCAGTATTTTTAAGTTTCTGGGACACCTAGAAAATGCTCTGACTATCCCTGAAGCTCATTCTCCTACAGAACATTCCCATACACTGCCCCTACGCCCTGTACTTGGGAGGTCAGAGACAGTGCCCTTGTCAAGCCTGAGGTTTACAAGGAGACATATACAGAAACATGCATTTATTTGTGCACTGAACTTGGCACAGCCTGGACTAGTGACGGCCAGGCTTGCTCTGCTCTTATTACAGCCGCTAGGGTCTGAGGCATGACAGCATCTCCAGGCAGCAGGGCCATCACTGGCTCACATTCCACAGTGATGGTACCACTGTAGGCCACACCAACTCTCGGCTAAGGGTCTGCCTGCTGTTTAAAAGGCTAAGCCCCCCCCCCCCCGCCGCCCTTTCTCTAATAAGACACGCTGTGATGGATAATGTTGTCAATTTGACAGAATCTAGAATCACTCAGGAGAGAATTCTCCGGCAAACCTGTGGGGAATTACCTTGATTATGTTCACTGATGTGGGAAGACCCTTCTTAATTATGAACATAACCATTCCCTGGGCAGGGGGTCCAGGATGGTACAAAATGCAGGAAGTGAGCTGAGAGCAGCCTACCCACATTTACTTACAGTCCTGTTCCTGATTGTGGATGTAATGTGATCAGCTACTTCAGGCCTGCAATCTTAATTTCCTTACCGTGATGGCTGTATCCTTACCTGTGAGCCAGATAACCCTTCCTCCCTGAAGTTACCTTTGACTAGGTGTTCTATCACAGTAGCAGAAAAGGACCTAAAGCATACTGACATCTAGGTTAAAACTCTTTCTTAATAAACTCTCACTTTACTTAAGGAAAAAAGGGACTAAGTTCATTAACCCTCTGTGGAGGTTTGAATGCCATTGGCCCACACAGGCCCATAGGGAGTGGCACTGCTAGGAGGTGTGACCTTGCTGGAGTGGGTGTGGCCTTGTTGGAGGAGGTGTGTCACTGGGGGTGTGTTTTGAGGTTTCAAATGCTCAGGGCAGGTCCACTGTCTCACTCTTCCTGCTGCCTGCAAATACAGATGTAGAACTCTCAGCTACCTCTCCAGAACCATATCTGCCTGCATGCTGCCATGCATCCTGCCACACTCCCTGCCATGTTAATAATGGACCAAACCTCTGAACCCCCAATTAAATATTTTCCTTTATAAGAGTTGCTGTGGTCATGGAGTATCTTCACTGTAATAGAAACTCTAACTAGCCAGGTGGTCTTTAATCCCAGCACTCAGGAGATAGAGACAAGTGGATCTTTGTGAGTTCGAAGCCAGCCTGATCTACAGAGAGAGTTCCAGGATAGCCAGGGCTATCCAGAGAAACCTCGTCTCAAAAAAAAAACAAAAGAAAAAGAAAAAAGAAAGAGAGAGAGAGAGAGAGAGAGAGAGAGAGAAAGAAAGAAAGAAAAGAAAGAAAGAAAGAAAGAAAGAATGAATGAAAAGAAACCCTAAGGCACCTTCTCCCAGACAACACCACTGTGGGGCACTGTTTGAGTTCCCAGTACCCTCTCCTGATTGCCTTCACTGGCCATACCCATCTCCCTGAGCTTCCTGTGAGCACCAGCCAGAGGAAGATATTTAAAAGCCTGGTCTCTGTTGTATTGCCAGGAGACCAAGGGACTATGTGTGCTGTGAAGTTACCCCTAGCCCCTACTCAGGAGTCTGTTCCTGATTCGACACTAGCTCAGCAGGGGCTGTGTCAGGTGTTGTTACTTGAGTCTGACTCAACACTACATTGACCAGGAGGGCTCCCTGGCTCAATGCTTGGATGAATGGGGACAAGGACTCAAACTTGGCAAGACAGACATCTAGAACTGAAGGGAGCTGGGTAGAGCACAACCAGGTCCAGATGAACCCTTTGGGAGGATCCCAGCCCTGGAGTACTCCAGCCTCCAATATTGTCCTTGCCTTTTGCCCTTTGCCCAAGAGACAAGACCTGCCAGATTTTGAGCTGTCTTGCTAGGGCCAGGAAGGGTGCTGCTTCACAGCCTTCATATTTTCAGAAGAACTTCATGCTTCCATTTATGACTAGGGTACTGAATTAGGTCCTGGAGGAGTTCCTATAGGCCTAGTGGACTTGTAAAAAGGCCCAGACTCCTCTCCCTCCCAAACTAAGCCTAGGAGGCTGGAGCTATGGTACAGCTATATGGCTTCTGGTTCCAAGAATTCTCACATGCAACAATAAATCATGAATCCTACCCAGAAAGGCTCCTTATCTATACAGATACCAGAAGTGGGGTGAATGTACATATGCATGTGGCTGAGACCAGAGGCTCAGGGCACATAGACACACAGATATCCTTGGGCCATACTGGCCACATAGACACTCGCCCTACCCATGATACTGAGCCTCCAAACCACTTGAAGCCCCTCAGGTTGGGTTCATCTACCTAGCAGTCTGGCTAAAGCAGTCCAGGCCCTCCCAGCCTCCCTCTCAGGTTGGGCTAGATGTCATTGTACTCATGGGATTCTGGTGCCACTAAACTGGACTGGCCACCCACTCACTTATTCCACCTCGTATGCAGTGGGTGTGGAGGACACTCCATCAGCTCTGTGCTATGCAGAGGCTACCAGCATGGGCACAGGGCATCAGCAAAGGGCCCAGATTCCAGCCAGCCAGAGCAGGCATCCTGGAACAAGCCCACTCTAGCAGCTATTTAGGAATCTAGGCTGCCTCCCAGGGAGGTAGATTCTACAAAAGCCCTTTCAGCCACGGCCTGAGGGTGAGTGTGCCTAAGCACATGGTTGAGAGTGGGAGTATGAGACATGAGTCAGCGGGTGTGTGTGACTCTGAGTGGAGACTGGAGGCCAGCTGGCCAGACTGCTTTTGGAGCACAGGTAGCCCAGAGACATACTCTGCTGGTCCCTTAAGTAGTAGCCACAATGGAATAGGCTGTTGTGAGATAACCTGTGTTCAGCTGGCACCTTCTCTGAGTAGGGCCCCTGCTGTGTGACCAGTTCTGGAATAAATTGAGGTTTTCAGGAGGTAAAGCCTCCACATCTTCTCCTTGAGACAGGGACAGGTTGTGGCCTGGGTCCCTGGCCCCCTCTCTACCAAAAACATAGCTTTGGGGAGCTTCTGCTTATCCACCTCTTCTGCTGTTGTAGGGAGAGGTGGGTTTTGAGAACTCTAGAGGCACTAGCATCCCCTTACTAGCTTAGACTTCTGCTTCTCTTCTGACACTCCTGTCCCAGCCAAGGGCATGGGGAGGGGTGCTTGGAAGAGAAGGTATCCCATAGCCTGGCCCATCCCTGGAGTTCACCTGTGAGGATGGCCACACTGTTGAAGCAGCCGTCCAGCTTGCTGAGCAGGATGGACAGGAAGCTGTCTGCTGCCAGCACACTGGCATCTCGAGTGCTCTGGTCATACACTACCACATCCTGTGGTTCTGTGGCATCCACCTAGAGGGCCATAAGTTGCAGAAGTTAGGCCATTTGAAAGATCAGGGTGGCAGAGGACAGGAGGCAGGGGGCTGCTGTCATCCTCCCTCCCACTCCCTTGGACAGGCAGAAAAAACCCATGGTTCCACTCACAGGCTTTGCACCAGGCAAGGACTGGGGATTGGGGGTGGCTTGAGTTCTAGGCCGCCATGACTTTCATGGGCAAAAGTACCAGAAGCAGAAGCGTTAAAGAGCACAGGTAGATATAATGGGGCCCCAGAGAGCGCATACACATAGCCTGGGCTGGCTCCTGGGCTTCCTAGAAGGTCAGTGCCTCTTTTCTTATTTGTTGTTCCCCAGCCCCTGATGGAGAAACTGGGGCTGCAATAGGACTCCCCTCCCCAAACACCACCAGGTCAGGAGGCAGAAGCTGAAAGCTGGGGTTCTTCCTGCCTTTCTCCCCATGGTGGTGGCCTTAGGGCCAGATGTTGAGGGGCTTTTGCTCAGACAGGCTGATGTCCCTGCCTCCCAAGCACACTCAGCCTTTAAGCTAGCTGAGCTGTCAACCCCAGGCTGGATGATGTCATCAGCAGCCAATAGGATTGCACTCTGGCTGGAGTCCTCGCTGGGGGTGATTAATCACTGGATTCCCTTCATTGGCACCACAGGGAGCCAGTTCTGGCCTTGGAGTGGGGGACTCCCGACAAGCGGCATCCCACCTGGGTTCTCTCACATCATAGCCTGGACTCAGGCAGTTTGGAGACGGAACCCCTTCAAAAGCCTCTGGTCTGTTGGCGTGCCCCCGAACCCAAAGGAGGTGGGAGAAGTTGGTAGTTGGTGCTACCCCAGGCCACACATGCTCCTGGATAGGCTACTCCCTCTCCAGCTATTGTACTGGATAGTCCTGGGGAGAAATCTATCCCTTTCTCCCAGGAAGGATGGCCCTTCTTGGGGGCCACAGAGAGCATCTGGGTTACTGAAGAATCTGGGAGGTGGGAGGAGGAAAGGGGAGGCTAGTGAAATGGTCTGCCTAGTATAATCCCCTTAGTCACCCCTTCCTGGCCGCACTCTAGTCAGAGTAGCCAGACCCAGCTGTCCTTGTCCTCAGAATACACCAGCCTGCTGCATCTACCCGGTTCTACCCTCTGTGTAAGCCCACTTTCTCTTATCCATTCAGCAGTCCTCCCTCTGAACCTGCCCTGTAGATGGGGAGACAAAGGAGCTTCCCACCACTTCTAGAGGAAGGTCTCACTAGAGGAGACTGCTCTACAGCACTCCCAGCTGTGACCCCAAGGAACCCAGTTTGGAATTAGAGGACAGAGAAGGGGAAGTGCTTGATCAGAGGACTCTTGGGCCCCAGGCCTAGGAGCTCCAGTCTCTTTCCGAGGTGACATGTGCATGCTTGCTCAGGAAAGGTCAGCCCCAGGGTTGTATGCAAGGGTGGGAACGCACATACCTGGCTGCGTGTAGCTGGCTGGATGAGCTCAGCAATGGTCACTTTTCCCTGCTGAAGGCGCCGCTTCACCAGCTTGGAACAGCAGATATTCACCGAGCTCAGCACATGGCAGCTGTTGTATTCCACGAAGGATCGACTGTCGATGACCAAAGGTCCCCCAGGCCCACCACGCAGCAGACTGGCCAGTTTCTTGGCATCCATCACCTTCCTCGGGAGCCGATCCCCAGCCATGGTGGGGTGGTAGGCAGTGGGGAGAGTGACCCCTGCAGTGAGGAGGGCGTGGCCTTGCAGCGTTCTGGGTACCCTAGTGCATGGCGCCAGACCTGAGGGAAAGGTGAGTGGTCAGCAGGTGGGATCTGGGTAGCTACAGTTGGCTCCCAGGCAGGCTCTATGTTTGGCAGCTGGCATGTCCTTTGGGCCCTTCATCCTGGATGGATGAATCAACACCTTCCCCAGTAAGGTGAGTACATAGAAGAGACCCTGACCACCCACTACTCTGCCTGGGTTTTGGTGTAAGGCTGAGGACAAATTAGGACCCAAAGAAGGATTCTTATTATGGTCTCTGGGGTGCAGCTAAACATGTGCCTTCTGTCCTGCTGGTCTCCCCATTTTCCTCTTCTCAGGACCCTAGGGTACAGAGCTTGTCTCTCTGCTCTTCTCCCAGCTAGGGACTCTCAGACCTCCCTCCCCTTTTTGACACAGTGCTGCATGGTCAGTTCCTAGAATTCATCTCCAGGAAAGGTTCTCTAAGCTCATAATCTGGCTGCTGGCGGATAGAAGTGCAGGACCACCCACCACCCCTACCACCCCACCCTGCTCATGGGCTCCTGGAGGCTGAAGGCCGGGTGCTGGGAGCCCCTGTTTCACTGCAACTGTGTGTGCTTCGGGCTGAGGGTGGTGCACTCCAACCATTGCACAAAGGGATGGAGGTTGTCAGCTCTAGGATAAAGGTTGGGGTACTGGGGATGCATGGAACTGCTGGACCTTCTGCGTGGCCCCAGAAGCTCTTGAGCTGAAGAGTGTGTGGAGGAACTAGAGATAGATGGCATCAAGGGAGCTCTAGAAGCCCCATCAAACAGGCTTGATGGCCCTCATCTGTCAGGTGCTGTCTTCCCTGCAGCCCCCAGGACACATGCTATGTCAGGACAATGAGTTCACCTTAAACTGGGAACATTGGGGCTTGAGGCAGTGGGAGGTGAAATAGTAGCGCCCCCCTTCTCCCATCTAACCTCACAAATGTAGTGGGGTAGGGTGGAATTTAGCTCTTTAGAGTTTGGCCCATTCCCACTCCTCCACTGCAGCCAGGAATCCTGGGGTGAAGGGTCCTCTGGCTTTCCTGGGGTCATGTGGGCAGCCTACATGGAGCTACCATGCTGGTGCAAGGGCATCACTTCCAGGACTTGGGCAATGCACAGTCAGTGGGAGCTAATCCCTGATATTTATGTGAGTCCCAGGCCTCTCTGCAAGTTCTTCACTGGAGAGCCAGGCCTGGACCAGTCACACTGAGGAAGCTCAAGAGAAAATAGACTACTTGTGCAGTGGGTCCTCTGTCCAATGGAAGCATTCTGACTTAATGCCTATTTTCGCTCTTTGGGGGATATTTCCCTGAGTTCTAACCAGAATCTTGCATGAGGGAACAATAGGCTGATGGTTAGGACCTGGGCCAGAGAAAGGAGCAGGTCCTCCCACTAGCAGGGCTGGACAGGGGACTAAGAGTCCAAGACCTTCAGAGGACCATAATGGAGATGCTGGGGTAGAGACGGCCTTTTGGCCCTCCCACCCAGCAGTTTCCACCTCCCCCCAGATGAGTGGGTTGGGTTAACTGCATCAAGAGAAGCAGAGAGTCCAGGGAGCCAGAAGGTGCAGCCCCACCCTCTCTGCAGCAGCCCTTGAACTACCCTGAGGGCAGCTGTG
Organism: Onychomys torridus; assembly: GCF_903995425.1. Taxonomy (NCBI): domain Eukaryota; kingdom Metazoa; phylum Chordata; class Mammalia; order Rodentia; family Cricetidae; genus Onychomys; species Onychomys torridus. Next base: position 119,797,666 of record NC_050443.1, read on the forward strand.
CTGGGGGTGCCCCTTCTGAAGACCCTCATCACAGAACCTCCAAGGGGCTGCGGCTGAGGATGCCAGGGAAAGGAAGCCTGAGAGAGACCCAGAGGGAAGGGCAGGGGAGAACCGGTTGATGGGGTTGATGGCAGGTGGGATTGGGGGCAGCTTTGTTCAGGCCTGTTTCCTGTCCCTTCCTCTACCTCCCAGGGAACCCTGAGAACAGGAGCTGGGCCCTATTAACCATTACAGTATTGTTATTTGCTGCGGAGGGGGACTCATTAGCAAGTTAGCACCTCCGTTGTTGCCATGGCAACAGCAGAGGTGCCAGGCAACGGCTGCTCCTACTGCAGCAGCCACTAAGCAGGCTGCTCTGCAGATCAGGCAGGACTCCCTCCTCTGTGTTCCCACTCCTCCATGGCAGGTGCCCAGTAGCTCTGATCTATCGCTCAAAGACAGCAGTGGAGCCCCTTACTCTAACCCTGTCCTACTTGGCTCTGATTCCCAGGACCCAGCCCCATACTGCAGCTCACTGGCTCTGCATTCCTCTGAGGCCATCAGTGTACTGCACTGCAAAGATCTGGATGAGCCCCCTCACACAGGAACCCCTGCACTATGCTGGTCTTCAGTAGCACATCCTGACAGCACCTCTTTGTACCCTCACTCCTGGCTTCCTCAGTGTTGGGCATCAGGCCTAGAATTCATTGGGGCTAGAAGTAGAGATGCAGGGTCAATTCTGAGAAGGTCATCAGGGCACAGATAGAGCATGCAAAATCTGAGCAAAGCATGTGCTCTCAAGTACTCCTTGCCCAGTCCTTCCCAGGAAGTACAGCTATCAGCCTATTCCTCCAGAACCCTGAATGGGGTTAGGGGTGGTCAAGATCCTCTATGCAGAAGCTGTAGGCCTTCATCAAAGCCATGAGGCAAGCATTCCTAAGTCCAAAATCAGAAGAAGGCCTCTCCCAGGCATGCTCAACCAATGACCACGCCCCTCAGGGAGGTCCTGGACAGCCCCCATTATGGAAGCCAGGTCCACAGTTCAGCCTCTGTGGCACTGTTCTCTGAGCATGGGAACACACCTCTTCGCACATTGGCAGATGCATGCATTATTGACAATCCATCTTGTCCCTGAGTGCAATTATACATGTGTCAATGTGTCCATCTGCACATACATACAGCATTACAGTCTTCTGGAGAGCATGGCTTAAGTATACAGATGTACATATACCCTTGTCTTCGGCATATCAAAGGTCCTGGTGCCCATATATCAAGTGCCAGGCCATTACCTTTCACACTGGGGTTCCCATACAGCATGTTCTGGTCCCTGAGTCCTTATGTGACCAACAAAAGCCCAAGTCCTGGATGGGCATCCTCACCAAGCTACTTCTTGGTCAGTGCCTAGTAACAACAAACTCCCTACTTCTAGGGATGGCTGCCAGGACCATTAGCCACTGTAAGACTGGGTCTCCCTCACAGTGATCTAGCCTGAGTGTCCTTACCCACAGCCAGGCAGGCTTTCAGGAAAGAGCCAACAATTAGGGGCCCAAGACACTGAGATGTCAGATCACTGTCACACATGGCACTTCTGGAGACCAGCAGAGACCATCTCCTAGGGGGAAGGGGGTGGCCTTAAATGTTTTTGCATGGCAGTTGAGCCCATGACTTCTCTGGCCAGGATCCCCTGTACCCTTGCCCCTAGGAGAGGGGACAGAAACATTTGTCTCAGGCAAATGGCCAGGCCAAGAAGAGACAGTGGAGGCCTGAGAAAGCCATGGTCCTGAGAGGTCCAGTCAGATTCTCTGGCTCATAGGGTTCTTAGGACCACAGCCTACTATCTCTTCTGTTGTGGACTCAGCCTCTGTCCCTGCTTTCTCTATGAGCTGCACATCTGAATCACTTCAAATCCACAGATGTACCCCATCGAAACACCTGTCCAGTTGAAACTTCTGGGCTGGGACATCAGTATCAGCCCAAGAAGAGAAATGCTGGCAGCAGTCCTAGACATTGACTTGAAGAATCTTTCTGCATCTCTATTCTACTAAGTCCTCAGAGGCAGCCTCAAGTCTCCCAAGGGCACCAGGGCAAGAGGGAAAGAGAACCTGCCCAGCAACTCTCCTGAGGTCTCTAAGCTGAGTGCAGCAGTCAGACATAAAGCTGAACCTACAGCTCCTGGTCATATGATCTGCTCATCTCTAGCAGGTGCTTGTTAACTAAGGAATGGATACACGGGGACTCTGACCTCCTTGAGCAGAGCCTGGCACTGTAGGCTACACTCACCTATCCAGCTACCCCCCCCCGGGGGGGGGGGGGGGGGAAGCAAGTGTGAGGGTGGGTCTACAGGTCACTGGATTTCCATTCTGAACCCACTCGTACAGTGAAAGAAGCTGTGGCCTGAGGCACACCCACCCCCACCCCAAGCTGCACAACAGAGCATTGCAGATGCCACACTGGTCCCCCACCCCCATCATCACTGCATCATCAGGGCCCCCATCTCTCTGCTGCCGACGCAGCAGCACACCCTGTCAACAAGGAGTCAAAGGCAAATTCACCCAAGAGGTCTGATCTAGTGGAATCTGGGCCTGTCTTTACCCCTCCACCTGCAAGGTTTGGCCCACGGGTACCCGTAGCGGCTGACTGGCCGCTCCCTCCCAAGGTGGGCAGAAAGGCCAGGAAGACAGGCTGCAGGAGGCGGCTGTGCCGGCCCCTCCCCCAGCATCGCGCCTGCTGCCTCTGTGTCGGGTAAGGATGTTCTTTATCCGCAGAGGCCAGTAGAGCACCCTAAAGTGAGGGTGACAGGACAGCCATCAGAGAGCCGGAGAGTGGGGGTCTTAGGGCCTCCCCTTCAGACACAGAGCCTACCACAGGCCGGAGCCGACCTTCTGGCGTCGGAGGTTTCGCATCTCGCTGCGAGCTGCAGCCGCGGACGACCTTCTCCAATTCTGGCCGCCAGCGGGGGCGCCTTGCAGGAATTCTCACTGATCTGTGCTGGATGTCAGCCCTCCCCCACGAATCCCTAGGTCTCTAATGTACGTCGCTCCAGATAAGAAGGAATGAGCGTAGAAAGACGGCTCGGTGCAGGCGCGGATTCGCAGCGCGCGCCGGGCGCAGGGCAGAGCCATCTATCCATTCCTTGGTGCTCCAAAGAGCCTTCTCCAGGGCGCACACCCGCTGAAACCTCCCTCACGCCCCAGGCCCACACCGGGCTCCGAACCCGACCGGTGCCCGCGCCCGGCTCACCTGGACCTCGCTTGCCGTGGGGGTGCCCCCGACGTCGGTGCCGCGCTCAGGGCACCCGTTCTGTCACACCACCCATGGGCCCTTCGGGGGCCCGCAGAGCCGGGGCAAGGGCCGGAGAGGCGCGCGGGGCGCGTCGCCGCCGCCGCCGTCGTCGTCGCCGCCACCGCGGGGAGCGCTCGCTCGGGACGGAGCGCGCGCACTGCGGTCGGGCACGCGCGCTCACGGCGCGCATCCCAGCCCGCAGCTTGGCGGGCGCGGCTGGCGGCTCCGGCCCGGCTCAACGTCCGGCGTCCGGCGTCCGGCGTCCGGGTGGGGCGGGGGTCCGCGGAGCCGGCTCCGCCACCGCGGGAGCCGCGAGTGACAGGCCCGGGGCGGAGGGCGGGGCTGCCGGCGGGGATGAGGTCATGCCGAGCGAAAAAGCCCCTGACGTCACCTGCAGCCAATCAGAGTGGGCCGCTCGGGGGCAGGTGACGTCAGCGGAGCGGGCGCTGGGTGCGGAGTCCTGGCGGCAGCCGTGGGTCTTTCTGCCACCGCCCTCGGTCCCCCGCACCCCGCTCTCCTCGGGCACCGACTCTTAAAGGGGCCACGCATGCCGCGGCTCCCCACCTCCAGGAAGCCTTCCCAGCCCAGGGCTCCTGGTGGCCCCAAGAACCCTCAATCTCACGGCACTCTGACCCGCGCCTACTGTTCCTGTGTGCCCTCCTGGACTGGAGCTGTCGTCGGTTCTTTCCTTCCCCTAGTCTTTGTTCACGCAGGGACGCCCTCCAAGAGTGCGTCTCCCTAGCCCCGGTGCAGCCCGAGCACGCGCTCACGGAGAACCGCGCCCGCAAAGCGCCTTACCTGCGGCGTCCACGTTCGTCCTTTCCACGACCCCTGGAGGTGGGAACCCAGCTCTCTACCTTGAGGGAGAAGCTCCGAGGTTAGGCGGTTTGCCTCAGGTCACTCATCCCGGGAACTCCGGAGCTGGTGCTCCAGACCCACCGATGCTCCCCAGGCGGCACTGCCCCCTACCTATGACATTCAGTCCTTGATGCTTCTAGTGAAAAGACTCCTGGAAACAGTCATCTGCTCCCACCTAGACATCTCCACTACCCGCTGGGGACTGTCGGCCTCATCCCACTGTGCGAGCACAACCACGTGAGCACTCAGAACAAAACACGGGTAATTACAACTAGGGCAGAAATACACAGGGGTCAGGCAGATCTGAGAGGAAGGGAAGTATTGAGCCACCCTGGTCCACCTGCCGGCAGAAACCACTTGAAAACTCCTTAGTTTTCTCCTTCCTCAGGATCTCATTTTACAATCCAGGTTGGCCTAAAACTCTATATTGTATCCCAGGCTGGTCTCAGCCTTGAGTGTTAAGATTACAAGCACCCACCACGATGCCAGGCTACCTCAAACATTTCACAAAAGTGCCCCTATCTAGGCTGCTGGGTGAACAGTGAGGTGACCAGATAGCATGAATCTCCTGTTGGTGGGGGGAGTGGTTCTGAACTTCCCCTGGGAGTACAGCCCCTCACTAGGAGGAGAAGGCTAGTTGAACGAAGTCACAGAAAATGAAGCAGGCACAAAGGAACACTCACTCCCATGCTAGTGTGGGTTAGGTAAAGGATACTAAAAAGAACAGTGGGTGCTGGGCAAGGCTCTGCAGGGACCTCCTCTACCCTGCTGTATCCTGCTTGGCTTGGTTCACCATGGGTGTTTGAAGACAGCTTGCAGAAATCTCCCTATGTAGCTTAAGGGGAGTCTGGGAGTCTAGCCTGGGATTAATACAGGTTGGAGGGAAGAGTTGTCTCTGGCTCAGAAATAGCACAAAATAAACAAACAACTTGGGGGTGCTGCCAGGAAGGAAGCCTGAGGAGCCCTAAGGATGTTTGGGGTTGGCACTGGGTTCAGATTGTTCTTTCCCTGCCTTAGGCTCGGCCCTGAATGGTGGTGGTGGTGGGGGGTTCTCCTACTGGGGATAGCCCTTGAAGCTGAAGCTGGCCAACTCCACTGGATGCTTACTCAGGTCAGTGTTGGGGTGAGGACTGCTGATGTGCTGGCTTTCTGTCCACTTTGAGCCCAAGGAATGGGGAGGCTGGGGTCTGGGATGGGGGAACAACTCAAGGCTGAGACCTGGGCAGGTCCAGGTGGCAGGTAGGACATGTAGGATTCCTGAGGAGGCAGCAGCAGGTCTCAAAGAGCTTGGGGTCTGTAGGTATGGGGGCTGATGGAGGAGCGGTGGGTCTCCTGGTGTGTGTGTGTGTGTGTGTGTGTGTGTGTGTGTGTGTGTGTGAGAGAGAGAGAGAGAGAGAGAGAGAGAGAGAGAGAGAGAGAGAGGTGACATCACTCTACCAGACCCAGGAGGAACGGGGGGGGGGGTACCCTAAAAGGGTGTCCAGGTGAGGAAGAGTGTGGGAGGGTATGGTCTGATACTCTGGGAGTGCCCATTAGATCTCTGGTTATGCTGGCGCAGATTCTTGACAGGTTAGAGCAGCAGGCCGCAGGTGACCTGGAGATCCTTCTGGAAACCCCAGGTGGGTGGAATGGACAGCAGCCTGTCCCCACCCTTTTGAGACTAGGACACAATATTGTAAACAGTATAATCAGGTTGCAAAAAACTCAAAATATTTCAAGTAAGTTTGTAGTTTTGTGTTGGGACACACGTATGGTAATGCTGGGGCAGATAACAATTTGTGGGTGGGCTTGCTAGGTGCCATACAAATGTCATATAAATGGTGCTAGTTATGTACCTTGCCAGGACTACCTGCTCTGCAAACCTATGCCTTCTCAGTGGGGTGCTCAGTCGTGTGAGGCAGTCTTCTGGAGTGCTGGTCATTGGAGTATATATTCACAAATTGAGTGGGGATTAGAAGTGTCTGGAGCCAGCAAAGCAGTCTCAGGATGCCGCTCTCCTATGTGCTGGACCTCCGTGCCAAGGGAGGACAATATCCAATCTCTGGTGGCCCTGTGGGCACTGGAGCCCGCGGGTGAGCGCACCATGCCGGCCCCAGCCTATGGACACCTTTTGGAGTCCCTTGTGTTGACAGGATTCTACAGGGGCTAGGGGCTCGGGCAGACTGAGGCAGTCCTGGCTGGAGTTGTTGAGGCAGGGTCCGGCAGGTGCAGCGAGCTTGGGTCCCTCTGCTCTGTCCACGGGCGCCCTCTGCCGCCCACAACAGTGCTCTGTGAGGGCTGGCCACCTGAGGGGCAGCTAGGTCGCCAGAGGCTGACCCCACTGCCTGACAAAGAGAAGTGAATATTCATCTCTCTGTTGTCAGCCTATGGGGCATGAGAACCATCTGTGCCCTTGGGCTGCCCAGCCTGACTTCTAAGAGGAGGAACCGGTAAATGAAATGTTAGTGCAGCAGATGGCCCTTTCCTGATTGAAAAAAATATTTATTATCATCATCACCAGTGTGGCAGTGCCAGGGATCCAACCCAGTGCCTTGTGAATGCTAGGCGATCGTTTTGTCACAGAGCCACACCCTCCATCCTTATTTTTAAATTCTATTTTATGGTCAAATACACACACTTTCAACATTGAAGAGCACAACCCAGAGGCCTTGAGAATATTCAGGTTGCTATGTACTGCCACCACCATCCATCTGCCGAACTCTTTGTCTTCCTACAGAACAGAGGTCTCTACTAGAATTTATCCCCCTCAGCCTCATGGACCACCGTTCAAACTGATAATTTTTTTATTTAAAAAAGGTGATGTTTATTCTTTCTTTTTATTAATTAAATTTATTCATTTCTTTTTATATCCTAACCACAGTTTCCCTCCCTCCTGTCTTCTTATTCCCTCCCCTACCTCCCCCTCACCTCCTCCTAATCTACTCCTCTGTTTCTGTTTAGAAAGGGCCAGGCCTCCCATAGGTGTCAACAAAGCATGGCATATCAAGTTGAGGTAGGACTAAGCTCCTCCCCTTGTATTAAGGCTGGGAAAGGTAATCCAGTATAAGGAAGAGGTTTATTCTTACACTTTATTATTTTTATTGTTTTAACTGATGAAGTAGCTTTTATTCATTTATTTTTAATGTATATGAATGTTTTTCTGCCTGTGTGGATGAACACCATGTGCATCCAGTGCCCTCAGAGGCCAGAAGAAGATGTCAGATGCCTTGGAACTGGACTTGTAGACTGTTGTGAGTGACATATAGGTGCAGGGAACTGAACCTGGGTCCTCTGCAAGAGCAGCAAGTGTTCTTTACTTCTGAGCCATCTCTCTAGTCCTCCTGCTACTGTCCACACCCTTAAAGTCTACAGTTAGCATGTAAAGTTATGGGCTTCTATTATGATACTTTCACACACACATCCCACCATTGCCCTCCACTATCCCCTTGCCGCTCTCTTGCTGGCAACATTTCCCCCCAAATAGCTTCCTCTGTTTCCCTCATACACGTTCCATTTTCTTTTCTTTCTACCCTTCTACATCCCTTAAGATTCCTTCTTGTCTTTCTCTTTTTAGTTTGTATGTGCTCACAAGGGCATGTGGTTTATATGCCTTTGTGCACAGTGGAGGCCAAAGGAGGATGTTGTAGATCACTCTTCACCTTATTCCTTTAAGGCAGGGTCTTTCCTTGAACCTAGAGCTCCTACTTTTCTAGTTATGCTAGAAGCCAGCAAGCCTCAGAGATCCTTTTTTCTTTACTCCCCTTAGTGCTAGGTCCACAGGCATCTACAAGACCTTGTTACATGGGTGCTTTGATCCAAGCTCTTGTCCCTGTGCTTGGACAGTGTCTTAGTTAGGGTTTCTATTGCTGTGAAAAGACACTATGACCATGGCAACTCTTATAAATGAAGACATTTAATTGGGATGGCTTCCTTACAGTTTCAGAGGTTCAGTCCATTATCATTATGATGGGGAACATGGCAGTGTGCAGACACATATGGTGCTGGAGTAGTAGCTGAGAGTCCTACATCTTGCAGGCAACAGGACATTGACTGAGGCACTGGGTGTTTTCCTGAGCATAGGAAACCTCAAAGCCTGCCACTACAGTGACACACTTTCTCCAACAAGGCCAAATCCATTCCAACAAAGCTATACCTCCTAATAGTGCTACTCCTATGAGATTATGGGGTCCAATTACATTCAAACTACCACAACCCACTCCCAGAAGCTTTTAACAATATCATAATGCAAAATTCATTTAGTCCAATTTCAAAAGTCCCCATAGTCTCTTCTGAGATTCATGCAATCTCTTAACTGTAATCACTTGTAAAAATCAAAATAAAAAAGCAGATCACATAATTACAACATATAATGTCACAGGATATACATTACTGTTCCAAAATGCAGGGAAGGGAACATATCAAGGAAATATTGGAGCAAAGCAAAACTGAAAACCAGCTGGGCAAACTCCAGACTACAACCTACTTCTTTATCTTGGGCTCATTCCACTTCCTGTTAGCAGCTGTCCTCAGCAGGTATCCCACAACTCTGGCATCTCTAAAATCTTGAGTTCTCAGCTGGGCAGTGGTGGTGCACGCCTGTAATCCCAGCACTTGGGAGGCAGAGGCAGGTGAATCTCTGTGAGTTCAAGGCCAGCCTGGTCTACAAAGCGAGTTCCAGGACAGGTGCAAAGCTACACAGAGAAACCCTGTCTCGAAAAACAAACAAACGAACAAACAAACAAACAAACAAACAAAAAACAAACAAACAAAAATCTTGAGTTCTCTAAGGCAATCCAGGCTTCAACTTTACAGCTTCATCTAATGGCCTCTCTCCTAGGCCTTCATTCAGGGACACCCCTGACACATGCCTGGCCTCAGCAGGTTTTTTTTTGGGGGGGGGGTGCAGAGGCAAATTCCATAACCTGTTTTTTAACTCTAAAGACAGAACCACATGGCTGAAGCTGCCAAGTTCTGCTGCTTACTAGGGTTGAAATGTGTCCCCCTTGTTCAATTACATCTTCACCAGCTTTCTTTTCTTCACTGCTTAAGCTTGGCTGTTCTGGAACTTGCTCTATAGACCAGGCAGACCTCAAACTCAGAGATCCTCCAGCCTCTGACTCCCTGGTACTCGGATTAAAGGTGTGCCCCCACCACACCTGGTTCTAAGCTTTTCTTTAGTTCCTTTCCACAAGTTAGCTGGGTGGGATCTTCCCCTGAGGTCACCACTCCCTTTATTTCATTTCTTAATCTGTTTCTTTCCTTGAACACAGGACTTAGCTCCATTCCACTTTCTGGTGCTTTTCTTCTCCTCAAAATTGACATTTTGTAATTTATCTTGCTCAGCTTGCTCCTTTTCATTATAAATGTTCATTAGAGTTCACCAGAGTCTATACTAGGCTGTTTTCAGATTTCTTCTGCCAACACAATTAATTCAAAATTCTTCAGTGTAGCCTCAGGCAGACTCGTCAGACAAGGGCAAAACGCAGCCACTTTCTTCACCAAAATATCACAAGACCAGTCTCTAGGCCACATATTAACATTCTTCTCTGAATCTCTTGGTCCCCACAATTCATCAGATCAGCATCATTGTTTTCCATGCTCCTACTACTATGGCCCATTAAACAGTGTTTAAAGCACTCCACTGCTTTCCTAACCCAAACTCCCTAAGTCCAAATTCCTCCAAACAAAAACATGGTCAGGCTTATCACAACAATACCCTAGTCCCTGCTACCAACTTCTGTCTTAGTTAGGGTTTCTATTGCTGCGAAAAGACACCATGACATGGCAACTCTTATAAATGAAAACATTTGATTGGGGTGACTTGATTACAGTTTCAGAGGTTCCATCCATTATCATCATGATGGAGAGCATGACAGCATGCAGGCAGATCTGCTGGAGCTGAGAGTGCTACATCTTGTAGAAAACAGGAAGTTAACTGAAACACTAGGTGATATCCTGAGTATAGGAAAACTCAAAGCCCACCCCCACAGTGACATACTTCCTCCAACAAGGCCATACCCATTCTAACAAACCCACACCTCCTAACAATGCCCTGTGAGATTATGGGGGCCAATTACATTCAAACTACCATAGGCAGGTAGCATCCTTAATACCTGAGTTACCTCTTCTAGATTCATGTCTTACACACACACACACACACACACACACACACACACACACACACACCACCACCACCAACAACAACAACAACAACAACCACTACTACTAAAAATATCTAGATTCTTTTTATAAGAGAAAACATGAAATATTTGTTTTTCTCAGCTTGACATGTTTCATTTAGTGCTATAGTTCCATCCACTTTTCTGTGTGTATTTTCTCTAGCCATTTATGGCATCTAGGGTGGTCCCATTTCCTAGCTAGTGTGGCATCAAAAGTGGATGTGCAAGTATCTCAGGAATGTGGACCTAGTCCATTGGGTATATGGCACTGAGTGATGTAGCTGGGTTATATGATACTTCTGTTTTTATTTGCTTGAAAAACACTCATGCATTAGGGAAATGTTAATTAAAACCACTTTGAAATTCCATCTCACCCCAGTCTGAATCAAGAAAACAAATAGCAAGAGATGCTAATGAGAATGTGGGGAAAGGGAACACTTATTCTCTGCTGGCAGGAATGTAGACTGGGGCGGCCACTATGGAAACTGATGCGTTGACAACTGTATGTATTTATAAGAAAACAGACTCCCTTGTAGCTGGGCCCCTTGCTTGTTCTGATGGGTGCTCAGACACAGATATGGACACATGGTTAGATTCTGCTGTTGGCTTCTTCACGCTGGGGAAATGCCTCCTTATTGTTGTTCTCCTACAACCATGGCTGTGTGTTGTGTTTTCAAAAGGTTTGCAGTGGTATTTGAATCAATATTTATTCCCCACTCCCCACTTGTGAGACAAGATGTTGCTCTGTAGTCCATGCTGGCCTTGGACTCACTATGCAATTCAGAGTAATCCTCCTGCCTCAGCCTTCCAAGTGCTGAGATTACAGGCTTCTGCCACCATAACTACTACACATACGTAGAACCAACAGATGTAATGAAACTATAAACAGTACAGGAGGATCCCCACAAACCTGGTATGCTAATTTCTGTTGATGTGACCAATACCCCGACTGAAGGCAACTTTGGGGGAGAAAGGTTTTATTTGGCTTACAATTCTGGGTTATCTATTTAAAACATTTTTTTTTTCTTAGTACATGTGTACGCATGTTTAAAAATGTGTAGGTGTGTGCACATATTGTGTGGAAGTGCACACATGAATTAGAGGTTATTATCTAGTGTCTTTTTTGGTTGCTAGCCACCTTTATTGGACTAGGGTCTCTCATTTGAACACAGAGCTACTGTTTTGGCTAGTTTAACTCACCAAACTGTTCTTGGGATCCCTTGTCTCTGCCTCCTGTATGTTGGGATTATAAGCAGGCTACTATGCCTCCTTGGCATTATCCTCCTTGGATGCTGGGGATTCCAACTCAGGTTCTCAGATTTACACGGTAAGTGATTTACCCACTGAGTCATCTCCCCAGACCTCGTTTATTTTTATATATTAGATTATTTTCATATTTTGGCTAGTATATACACCATGGTGGGTGTCATCCTTTCATGTGCCCTTAGTATGCACTTTAGACTATTTCTTTTTAAATTATGATACAATTAAAATGATAAATAAACAAGGGGAACAAAATAGCAAGTATCTAGCTGCCAGATGCAGCAATTGCAATACTGTCCTGTTTGGTTGTTATTTCAGATTAGAAAAGCAATAGGAAGGATCCCCACCACCCCAGGCTATGGTATCCAGAGACAAGTGCTATCTAGGTTTCCTGGGTAGCTTTAACTGTCAACTTGATACAGTCTAGAGCCATCTAAGAAGAATACCTCAACTGAAGAATTGCCTAGATCAGATTGGTCTGTGGGCACGTGGGATTATCTTGATTGTTGATTGATGAAGGAGTGCCCACCATGATGTAGGTAACACCATCCCTGGGCATATGGTTCTGAACTGTATAAGAAAGCTAAGAAAGCCAAGTGGTGGTGGCACACGCCTTTAATCCCAGTGCTCAGGAGGCAGAGGCAGGTGGATCTCTGTGGGTTAGAGGCCAGCCTGGTCTACAGAGCAAGTTCCGGGACAGACCAGGCTACACAAAGAAATCCCATCTCAAAAACAAAAACAAACAAACAAACAAACAAAAACCCTCCACTGCTGGAGGGAGTGCAAATTTGTACAGTCACTCTGGAAATCAGTATGGCAGTTTCTAAGAAAACTAGAAATCAACCTACCTCAAGACCCAGCAATACTTAGGCATATACCCAAAAGATGCTCAATCATACCACACAGATACTTGCTCAACTATGTTCATATCAGCATTATTCATAATAGTCAGAACCTGGAAACAACCTACATGCCCCTCATCAACAGAAGGATGGATAAAAAAAAAAACGTGGTATATTTACACAACGGAGTATTACTCAGCTATAAAAAACAATGACATCATGGAATTTGTAGACAAGTGGATGGAACTAGAAAAAAAAAATCATCCTGAGTGAGGTAACTGAGACCCAGAAAGACAAACACAGTATGCACTCACTCATAAATGGATATTAGATGCAAAGCAAAGGATAACCAGGCTACAACCCACAACCCCAGAGAAACTAGGTAAAAAGGAGGACCCTAAGAGGGTCACACATGGATTGCCCCAGGAATGGAAAATAATTACTACGATCTCCTGGGTAAACTGGGGGGAGGGGATAGAGGGGAGGGAACGGGGGATTGGAACATGAGGGATCTAGATGGCTGAGTTGGGGAAGGGACAGAGAAGAAGAGCAATGAAAGAGACATCTTGATAGAGGGGACCACTGTGGGGTTAGGAAAAAACCTGGTGCTAGGGAAATTCCCAGGAATTCTCAAAGATAACCCCAGCTAAGACTCCTAGCAATAGTGGAGAGGGTGCCTGAACTGGCCTTCCCCTGTAATCAGATTGGTGACTACCCATAATTGTCATCATAGAACCTTCATCCAGTAACTCACTGATGGAAGCAGATGCAGAGATCTGGGCCGAGTTCCTGGAGTACAGTTGAAGAGAGGGAGGAGGGATTATATGAGCAAGGGGTGTCAGGATCATGAAGGGAAAACCCATAGAGACAGATGACCCTAGTTAGTGGGAACTGACAGACTTTGGACTGACAGCTCGGGAACCTGCATGGGACCGAACTAGGCCTTCTGAATGTGGGTGACAGTTGTGTGGCTTGATCTGTTTGTGGAGCCCAAGGCAGTGGGACCAGAACTTATCCCAAGTGCGTGCATGAACTGGCTTTTTGGAGCCCATTCCCTATGGTGGAATACCTTGCTCAACCTTGATGCAGGGGGAGGGGCTTGGTCCTGCCTGGTCTGGGTATGCCAGACTTTGTTGATTCCCCAAGGGAGGGAGGCTTTACCAGCTCTGAGGAGTGGATGGGATATGAGGTGTGTGGCGGGGAAGGGAGGTGGGAGAGCAGGGGGAGAAGGGGAGTGAGGGGGAACTGTGGTTGGTATGTAAAATAAAAAATTTTAAAGAAAAAAAGAAACAGAAAGAAAGTAAGGAAGTAGGAGCCCGCCTCCCAGCCCCCAGCCAGCTATTCCTCTATGCTTCCGGCCATGATTCTTGGGCTGTAGAGTGAGCTTCTTGATAAGCTGAGTACAGAATACCAGGCAGAGGTATCTTCAAGTTCCTGCCTTCATTTTTCTCAATGATGAACTATGACTCGGAATTGTAGGTTGAATAAACAACCCCTTACCCCCAGAGTTGCTTCCTGTCGGGTTATCTGTTACGGCAACAGAAAAGAAACCCCAGGTTAGGATTCCAGGTTTGGGGGTGTCCCCTGTACTGTGTTTGCAGTTTCACTACATTCGTAGGTCCCCATGTAGGTAGTTTTATTTTGTTGTGTGCTTTGGAGTGTTTAACATTTATTAAAATTAGGGCCTGGAAAGATGGCTCAGTACTTAGGACCACTGGCCACTCCTCCAGAGGACCTAGTTTCAGTTCCTAGCAGCCACATGGCAGCTTACAAATGTCCAATACTCCAGTTCCTCAGAGATCCAGTGCCTTTTTCTGGCTCCTAAGCCCCAGGCACACACACAATGCACATACGGGTAATATATATATATATATTTATTAATATTTATAATTTATTATATATATCTTTTAAAAGGTCTTAAATTACACTTCCATTTATTTTATGTGAACGTTTGTAGAGGGGAGGACGTGGGTGTGCCTTGGCCTGTGTCTGGAGGTCAGAAGTCACAGCAAAGGAGACAGTTCTCTCCGTCCACCACCAGAGCTTGAACTCTGGATGCCGAACTTGGCAGCAGCTGCTTTTGCTTGCTGAGCCATGTCACCAGCCCAATATTCCTCCAATTCTTTGTTATTTTTCATTTGGCAGTATTCTGGCCTCACACATGCGAAGTAAGCACTCCACCACTGAGTCACGTCCCTAGTCAGGAGTGTTCACAAATAAGGATGTTGTCACTATTCTTAGGTCCCTTGCTTTTTCTTCTGGTCTGTGAATCACTATTAATGTGAGTCTGGCTCCTTCCTCGATGTAGGCTTCCCTTTGGAAAGGCATCATGGGTGGACCTGGATGACCCTATGATTAATGACACAAACAAGTCACCAAGGGCACACTCTGCTGCTTGATTCTATTCACATGGTCACTGATAAGTACTTAGCTTTCATGGCTAAGAATGGTAGACACTCTTCTGTTCCCTGGCTACCCGTTTTATATTGCCTAAGCCCTACAACCCAAGATCTATATTTTAGCAAGTCTAGGACATGTTCAATATTTTATTTTCACTTTTGAATAATTCTCTTTAATTTTTAACATTATTATATAGTTAAGTTGACTGTTAGGATTTAAAAATCATAAAATATGTATATATAAAACTAATCTATCTATCTATCTATCTATCTATCTATCTATCTATCTATCTATCTATCTATCTGTGTCTATGTGTCTATGTGTGTTTGTGTGCACTTACAGGTGGGGGTTAGAGGACAACTTTCAGGACTGGTTCTCTCCTTCCACCATGTGGATCTTAGGGATTAAACTCAGACCTCAGGCTTGGCAGCAGATGTCTTTATCCACTGAGCTATCTTACTGGCCCAATTCTACCTCCAACCCTTTATTGTCATTAAAATTACTTCCCATTGGTAGTACTGAGGATGGAACCCATGGTTTCACATGTACTAGTTAAACACTGTACTGCCCAGATATATCCTCGGTCAGGAGTGGGTCCTAGGGATGTGGCTTTACCTGCTGAGCTACCTTGCAATCCTAAAAGTTGCTATCTTAAGCTTGTCCAAGTACATTTAACTCAGCAGCAGGAAGTACACCCAATGTTGATCCCCACCATCCACCTCCAAACCTTTCTCATGTTTCCAAACTGAAGCTCTGTCCCCACTAAATGCTGACTTGTAAAACTAATCTTAAAAAGTCTTATTAAATAAAAACCTGGAGCCAGATATCGGGGTCAAAACCTGAGAGATCAGAGGAATAGGAAAAGCCACAGCTAACCTCACCTCACTTACTCTGCAGCTTCCAAAGACAAGCTACTTCCTATATACCCATGCCTATATGTCTTTCTGTTGTGCCAACTCATTTCCTCTCTGTCCAGTTACATCACTTCCTTTTCCAGCCCAGCTCTGTCACTTTCTGTCTGTATAGACCTCCAGACCTTTATGGTTAACTCATGTTAGAATAAAGGTGTGTACCACCATGCCGGGCTCGGTTCACAGTGTGGCCTTGAACTCACAGAGATACTGACGATCCCTGCCTCCCAAGTGATAGGATTAAAGGCATGTGCTACCATTGCTTGATTTCTATGTTTATTATAGTGGCTGGCTTTTTCCTCTGATTCTCAGATAAATTTAATTGGGGGACACAGATAAAATTTTACCACATTGATTCCTCTCTCCTCCCCAGCCCTTGGCTCCCCAATTCTGCTTTCTATCTCTGTGGGGTTGTTGAGTATAGGGGCCTCCCACAAGTACAGTTGCAAAGCATTTGTCCATTTGTGTCCAACTTGTTTCACTCAGCATAGTGTCCTCAAGGTCCATCCGTGTTTTTTTTTTTTTTGTTGTTGTTGTTGTTTATTTGTTTTTTGAGGCAGGGTTTCCCTGTTTAACATCCTTGGCTGTCCTGGAACTCACTTTGTAGACCAGGCTGGCCTCAAACTCACAGAGATCCACCTGCCTCTGCCTCCCAAGTGCTGGGATTAAAGGCGTGCACCACCACCGCCCGGCCACATAATACTTTTTAAAGTGCTATATTAATAGTGAAAAGCAGGACAAAGAGATTTATTCCATGTTGTTACATTGAGAAAATGGATAAAGAAATTCAATGACTACTGTTAGGGTTGGCATTCAAAACCGAGAGCTACACTCCGATATCGGGTCACAAATGAAGCTTTATTTTAACATGAGCTCGTGGGGCACCAGCGCGAGGAGTAGCTGGTGACCCCGAGTTTGAGGCTCACAGGCCTTTTATGAGGCAGTTCTACCAGGGCAGGGGAGTGGGGTCACCCCGAGTGCAGACACCTGGACGCCAGATGTCTCCGCGGTCTTTCTCAGAGTCTGGGTAGGTAAACGAATTCCAAGCTTATCTAGCAAGGAGTTATTTGGCAAGCATTCTTTTCAAGCAATTTATCTTGCAAACACAACCGCAGGGGTCATCCTGCAAGCATCCTGTTAGCAGAGCATGATGGGCTAACTTTTCTGGTATGGGGCATGGGGGCAGAGTGCAGTATTTTCCACTGAATCTGCAATTAGCAGAGCTAGTGGGGGGGGGCTTTGTTTCCCTTACAATGGCCCTTTCACTACTACGTGCATTTTTGGAATCCTAGAATGAGGGGTGAGGTTAAGTAGAGGGCCAGAGTTGTGTGTAACAGAGAGAGTGCTAAGGTTCACTGTGACATTTTAAAAAAATAACATTTATTTTTATTTTATGTGCATTGACGTTCTGCCTGTACGCATGTCTGTGTGAGGGTGTCAGATCTTGTAGTTACAGACAGTTGTTACCTGCCATGTGGGTACTGGGAACTGAACTCAGGACCTCTGGAAGAACAGTCAATGCTCTTAACTGCTGAGCCATTTCTCTAGTCCCATCACTGTGACATTTTCCGTATACATGTGTCACTATACTTTGTTTTTAGTCCCTCCAATGTTTTCCCCTGTCTCCTTCATCCCCTCTAACTGGTCATTTCTTCCTCTTAAGTAGGGCCTCCTGCCTTTTGTTTTTGTTTTTTGTTGTTGTTGTTGTTGTTTTGTTTTGTTTTTGATAGAGTTTCTCTGTGTAGCTTTGGAGTCTTTCCTGGAACTCACTCTGTAGTCCAGGCTGGCCTGGAACTCAGAAATCCACCTGCCTCTGCCTCCTGAATGCTGGAATTAAAGGCATGCACCACCACTGCCTGCTCCTGCTTTCTTGTGATGTGTTGTCCATTGCCCTTTTTTATTCTCCTGCCCTCCCATAGTCTCTGTGCTGGTTAGTTTTGTCAACATCACACAGACTAGAGTCTCTTGAAGAGGAACCTCAGTGGAAGATCTGCCTCTCTTATATTGGTCTATGGGAATGCCTGTGTGATATTGCCTTGATTACTAATTGATGTGGGAGAGCTCAGGTCTTTATGGGTGGTGCCACCCTTGGGAAGGTGGTCTTAGGCTATAAAAGCAAGCAAGCTGAGTGAGCCATGAAGAGCAAGCCAGTAAACAGAGTTCTTCCTTAGGCTAGCTTCGGTTCCTGCCTCAAGGTTCCTGCACTGATGTGATTGATATATTGTGCAACCCAATCAACTTATCTAGGGGTCAGAGACAGAACGGCCACTATATTAGATATAGACATTAGGCAGTGGAAGCACATGCCTTTAGTCCTAGCATTCTGGAGGCCTGGATCTCTGTGAGTTCAAGGCCACACTGGAAACAGCCAGGCATGGTGACTCATGCCTTTAATCCAAGTACTTGTGATCTCATGTCTTTCTTGAGAAAGACACATGCCTTTAATCCCAGGAAGTGATAGCAGGAAGCATAAAGGTACATAAGGCAAGAGGACCAGGAACTAGAGGCTCTTTAAGCTTTTAGGCTTTTAGCAGCAGTTCACCTGAGATCCATTCCGATCAGGACTCAGAGGCTTCCAGTTTGAGGAAACAAGATCAGCTGAGAAGTTGGTAAGGTGAGATTAGCTGTGGCTGGTTCTGTTTCTCTGATCTTTCAGTGTTCACCCGAATACCTGGCTCCGGGTTTGTTTTTATTAATAAGACCTTTTAAGATTCGTGCTACACACTGAGTTCTTGCCTTGCCTTTCTTTCATGAAGGACTGTAAGCTGTAAGCCACATTGAATAAATAAATCTTTGTCCTGCTTTTCACCATTAATCTGGTTCTTTAAGAAAAAACAAAAACAAAAACAAAACAAACTGTCTCGTACCAAGTTGGCTTTTGTCAATGTTTTATCACACCAACAAAAATGTGAACTACAGTAGTTCCCTTGCTACTTTTCTTTTGGAATTTTGTAGAGACTTTGGATTTTAAAGAGACTAAATTTTAAGTGTATGAGTGTTTAAAGACTGAGGGACTTTTAATATTTGGAATGTTTATATTGTAATGTTGATATTAATGTGTAATCTTGGGGGAGAGGCAAGAAAGAAAGGGTTATGGCTTAATAGTGATATGTTTGTGTGTGAAATTGACAAAGGGTCAGTTGTGCTGACAGTTTTATGTCAACTTGACACAAGCTAGAGTCACCTGAGAGGAAGAAGCCTTAATTGAGAAAATGCCTCCATAAGATTGAGCTTAGGTAAGCCTGTAGGGAATTTTTTAAACTAGTGATTGAAGGAGGAGGCCTCAGTCCATTGAGGGTGGGGACACCCAGGGCTGATGGTCTTGAGTTCTATAAGAAAGCAGGCTGGGCAAGCCATGGAGCAAGCCAGTAAGCAGCACCCCTCCGTGGCCTCTGCATCAGCTCCGGCCTCCAGTTTCCTGCTCTGTTTGAGTTCCTGTCTGGACTTCCTTTAGTGATGAACATTGATGATGACGCAGAAGACATATAAACTCTTTCCTCCCCAAGTTGCTTTGGTCATGGTGTTTCATCACAGCAGTAGTGACCCTAACTAGGACACAATATAATTACATCATTCCCCTTTTCCTCTCTTCAAACCCTCCCCCCCTTTTTTTATGGCCTCTTTTTTTTCAAAAAAAATTATATATATACATATATATTTAACAGTATGGTTACATAAAATGTTTTCAACACCCTTATTGTTATTTTACTCTCCTTCCTTCTTCTGTATTCATCTTCCTTACCCCCTTAATTAGAGCCCCCCATTTTCCCCATTTCTCTCTCCAGCTCATTTGGTCCCTTCTCTAGTGCTCCCTGGAGAAGGGTGTGCAGGATCTGGCTGGGTGGAGAGGTTGGATGTAGCTCAGTATTTTTATTTTGTATTTTGAAACTATTGTGAGTGGAATTTTGCCTAATTCTTTCTCAGCCTGTGTACAATTGGTATGTAGAAAGTTACAGATTTTTGTATTTTGCAACTTTGCTGAAATTGTTTATCAGAGTTAAAGTCTTCTGGTTGAGTGATTAAATATAGGATCACATTGTCTACAAATAGGGATGATTTGACTGACTTCTTTATCTTGTCTTATTGCTCTAGGCAAGACTTTGAACACTCTATTAAATAAGGTGGAAAGCAGGTATCCTCACCTCATTACTAATTTTAGAGGAAATGCTTTTGTTCCCCCTCACCCTTGTCTTAAATAATCTTGGCTACAGCTTTGTCACATGTATTTATTGTGTGTAGGGTCTTTGTTTGTAGCCGAATTTCTAAGTGGTCTTATTAAATAAAAAACACGGAGCCAAATACAGGAGTGAGAGCCTTAGAGATCAGGGAAATAGGAATAGCCACCAGCCACCTCACCTCATCAGCTCTGCAGCCACACATTCCTGTTTACCCAGGCTTTTATTGCCTTGCTGTTCTGCCCTCTCATTGGCTCTTAGCCCAGCTACCTCACTTCCTTGTCACTGCCTGTCTATACAGACCTCCAGGTCTCTATGGTTGGTACTGGGATTAAAGGTGTGAGTCACCACGATTGGCTCTGTTCTGTAGTGTGGCCTTGGACACAGAGACCCTGCCTGCCAAGTGATCAGGATTAAGGGTGTGCACTACCACTGCATGACTTTTGTGTTTACTTAAAAGGCTTGCTATTTCCTCTGATCTCCAGGAAAACTTGATTTATTAACATACAAATAATTACGTCATTATTAGTTTCTTTGGGATTTTTATCATGAAGAGATACTGGACTCAGTGAAGGTGAACTCAAAATCATTTTTGTGTCCACTGGCATGATCATATTATTTGTGTCTTTCTTTCTAGCATGTGTTATCTTGTATTTGTTGACTTGTTTGTGTTTAACCAACCTTGAAGTCCTGTATGAATCCAAATTGGTGCCATGGTGTATGGTTTTCTTAAGGTATTATCTTTTTGTTTTGTTTTTCCAGACAGGGTTTCTCTGTGTAGCCCTGGCTGTCCTGAAACTCATTCTGTAGTCCAGGCTGGCTTCCAACTTACAGAGATCTGCCTCCTGCTTTCTAAATGCTGGGATTAAGGGTATGGGCCATCACTGCCAGGCTAAGGTATGTTGCTTAAATACTCTTTATTTTTAGACAATTCATATGAATTTTTTTCCTTAAAGAACTAATGCCTCCATTCCAAATAAATCCTAGTCAAAACTAAAGAGCTCAAGATTACATCAGTTCTGTTTGTCTTAAGTTTTGACATTATGAGGATGACAAATAGTAGACCTGAAGTAATTGCCTGATTTGTTAACATTTTCCGATGTCAACTAAAGAAAACCATATCTGGAGTCACACCAGGCTCAGTCATTTGCACTTATTTTATTTTATTTTTGAGACAGGGTTTCTCTGTGTAGTCCTGACTATCCTGGAACTCAATCTGTAGACAGACCAGGGTGGCATTGAACTCAGAGATCCACCTACTTCTGTCTCCTGAGTGCTAGAATTAAAGCTGTGCACTACCACATCTGGTTTACGTTTTTTCTTCAATTAAAACAAAACAAAACAAAAAACTGGTATGCTTTTGATTATAACACGCAGAAGTCAGAGACAAGCAGATCTCTATGAATTTGAGGCTAGTCTGGTCTACATAGCAAGTTCCAGGCCAGCCAGGACTACATAATGAGACCCTGTCTCACAAAACAAACAAACAAACAAACAAACAAACAAAAACAAAAAAAAAGCCCTGGGGAAGAGCAGATTTCCGGAGCCAACCTCCAGAAAAGCTGATCTCACTGGCCCTGGGTATTGTGGATTGAGAGAATCTTGGACAGGTGGGCTGTTAGTGAATGGAAATAGACACGGTAAAGAAACCAAATTAGCTGCTCTGTGGGTGAAAAGAGAAAGGTTTGTTCCCAACTGTTAAGTTTGTCTCCCAGGAAAGCAAGAAGAAGCCACAGGGGAAAGATTTCCAGGGTTAAGGGGTTTATGAGCTGGGGTGGGGCTTGTGAGCAGGGATTGAGGGGCTAGCATTGCCCTTGACAAGTTAATGGGCACCACAGTCTTGTGTTAATATGTCATATGTTAATGGAAGAGCCTCTTGCCAGAGATAAGAAGAAATGAGTCCCTTTTTAGCAAGCAGGAACTTTCTGTAAGCCCCTGAGGGAATGGTAGCTTTTGTCTAAAAGCCTGACCTTGGGAAAAGGATTTTCTTGGGGGACCAGATCATAAAATTATTTCATTGCTACTTCATAACTTTAATTTTGCTACTGTTATGAATTGTAAGATAAATAGCTGATATGCAGGATATCGGATATGTCGAACCCCCAAAGGGGTTGCAGCCTATAGGTTGAAAACCACTGCCTTAGAGGATATGCCCTGCTGGACCTGGTGTAAGGACCGAACTGCCTGGCAAAGACCCTCTGGACCATGAATGTGAACACATTATAGGAATCTGTTCTCCATGGAGGCAGTTGAGATTTGTCACTACAGAGAGCCATGAGATAGAGCTGAGAGTGAAATCTGATCAGTCCCAGGAAGCAGACCCTCTTCTCACCCCAAACTCCTCTCAGCTCTTTGTCTTCTGCTCCCCCTCTTACAAGTGGATTCCTTGTCCACCTTTCCCACTAATCTTTCTGACCTTCCCTCTCCCACACCCCAAGTAACTAAAGACCCTGTGTACATCATTCCCAGAATCTGCAGAATGAAGCAGAACTTCCAGGACAGGGAGTGTGTTACTTTCCTGTTGCTGTGACCAAATACGGATACAAAGCAACTTAAGAGAGGAAGAGCTTATTTGAACTTATGTTGGAGAATATTATTTTAAGGTTTATTATTATTTATTAAACTTTTGTTTATGTTGCATTTGTTTAACTCTGTGAAGCTGTGTTACTGTGCCTGTCTGAAACACCTGCTGGTCTAATAAAGTGTTCTGGTGGAAGCTCCACTTCCCCCATCGCTCTCTCCCCAAACCCTGCCCTGTCTCAAGCCTGCCAAACACTCCTCCTCCCCCAGAGATGCTCAAGACTACTCCCACAGGGTATTTAAACTGCACCCCAGAAAACAGACACATGTTTTTTTGGTCTTTCTTCCCTGTTTCCTCCTGAGGGACCAGAGAATTACCTGGGAGCGCTTTACCCATTAAACCAGGGCTTTTACTAATTTGGTTTGATTTGGATTGCTGCATAGGTGGAGAGGCTTATCAGGGTGCACAAACTTTTCAAAGAGCTGAACAACCAATGGCAAGGCAAGAGAAAGGACAGGCAGGGCTAGCAGGCAGAGAGAGAATATAGAGAGGGAAAAATCTGGGAGGAGAGAAGAAGTAGCTGGAGAAGGAGGAGAACATGGGCCAGCCACCAGCTACACAGCAAGCCATGGAGGAGAGTGAAAGTAAGGTTTCAGAAGTCAGAAAAGGGAAAGCCCCGAAGGCAAAAGGCAGGTGGGGATAATTTAAAGTTAAGGAAAGCTGATAAGAAACAAGTCAAGCTAAGTCCAGACATTCATAAGTAATAATAAGTCTCCATGTGTGATTTATTTGGGAGCTGGATGGTGGCCTCTGTTGGTTAAGTGGCTGCGCTCGCTCGTGGCTGGCCGCCGCCTGTGGTGACCATGCAGACGTAAGAGAGCGCTGGTTGGCGGGGAAGAGTCACAAGCCGAGCCATGGTTACCTTTCTAGAGCTTTATTGGGAGAGAAAGGGAGGGAGGGAGGGAGGGAGGAAGAGAGAGAGAGAGAGAGAGAGAGAGAGAGAGAGAGAGAGAGAGAGAAAGAAAGAAAGAAAGAAAGAAAGAAAGAAAGAAAGAAAGAAAGAAAGAAAGAAAGAAAGAAAGAAAGGCGCAGAAGGGAGAAAGTGTGGAAAGAGAGGGAGTGCAGAGAAGAGAGAATGAACAGAGGGCATGCCCACTTTTTAGGCTGGGATGCCATCACAGGCTGGTGATGTAATTAAGGACCTAATCCTTACTGCCCCCCCACCCCCAAGAGCAAAAAATAACCAACAACAAACTTATAGTCTGTGGGCAGGGGTGATGTGAAACCACACTGTGTCTTGTCAGGAAGGAGAAAGCAGACAGAAGGTAGAGTCCGGCTGTAATATCTCAAGGCCCTCCTCCAGAGACTCATTTCCTCCAAGTAGGAGCCATGTCTAACCTTCTAGAACAGTGCCACTAACTAGGGACCCAGTGTTCAAACACCTGAGCCCAAGGAGATATTAGACATTCAAGTCACTGCAGGGAGAGGAGGAACAGCATGAGTCCACCAAGCCAGGGCTTCCCCTGGTTAATTAGGCATACCCAGGTCTGAATGGTTTGTTTCTGAAAGCTGTGTGTTGAGACATTGCTCCAGGGTGATGGAATCAGAAGGCAATACCATTGTGTGGCCATTAGATCCTGAGGTTGGAGCCTTCTTGTTGGGGCTTACATGAGATACCCCATGGGACTGAGGACATGGCTCAGTCAGTAAAGTGCTTTTGATGCACAAGCATGAAGTCCTGAGTTCAATCCCAAGCAACCATGTAGAAGCCAGGTGTGGTAGCTGTATGTAGCACTGGGGTACTGATGGGTATGGATCTCTGGGGCTCACTGTGGCCTAGTGGAATTGGTGAGTTCCAGATTGAGGGAGAGAGACCTTGTCTTAAAAGATAAATTGGAGAGAAATCAAGGAAGACACCTAGCATTGGTCTCTTGCCTCTACATATACATACATCTGCATGTGCACTTATATACAGGCATGTGTACACACACACACACACACACACACACACACACACACACACACACGCATGCACACACACACGTACATCTCAAAGAGATCTAAGAGTACTGATTCTGCCACACTTGGACTACCTTCCATGTATAAAAAGAACTTAGTTCTCTTGTTGCTAAGCCACTGGGTCTGTGTCATTTTGTGATAGGAACATTATCTAAGATAATCAGCAAAGATGGCGATGTGTCCCCTTAATTCTCTCTGGTTTCCTCAGATGCATGGGGAAGCTACACAGTCAGGCCTGAGTGGCTGTCATTGATGCTTCTGCCTGTCACCTATAGTGAGTGGAGGAGCTCTGCTAGGTAGGACACTCTGCCCACTGGAAAAGCAGTGTGGCCACAGGTGCTATCCCAATGTACCCTTCCCCAACCAGAGGAAAACAGACACAACAAAGCAATGGGGTGCTGGAGTAGTGATTTTATTAGATGACTAAAAGACAGGGATCAGAGCTCCTAGTGGCTTCAGAGTGAACGGGCTGAGGAAGGCCTTAACTGTAGGGATGCGAAGGGGTGAAATGATACCTGCAGAAATGGCCAGGGATGATTTGCAGAGGTGGTAGGGAGTGCTGGAAGTCATTCTTCTTGATCCCAAGCCCCATAGCAACTAGACCTGCAAGAGCTGGCCTGGTAGCCACTACAGGAGCCAAAGCTACATTTGTAGCAGCTGGACCAACAAGAAGCCAAAAGGAAATTTTCATGCTTGGGAAGAAAGGAAGATGAGAGAGGGAGGGAGTCAATGGAGGAGACTGGCTCTGTGTTCTGGGAAACACAGGCAAAGCCTGGGCTAGAACTCCTGACAGGGATAGAGCCTATCTGGTAATAGCCCTGCAAAGCCAAAAATCAGATCTTGCACTGACAGCACACGGGGGCATAGCAGCTGGACTGACAGCAGCAGGGCTTGCAGCAGCTGGACTGACAGCAGCAGGGCTTGCAGCAGCTGGACTGACAGCAGCAGGGCTTGCAACAGCTGGATTGGCAACAGCAGGGCTTGCAACAGCTGGACTGACAGCAGCAGGGCTTGCAACAGCTGGATTGGCAGCAGCAGGGCTTGCAGCAGCTGGACTGACAGCAGCAGGGTTTGCAGCAAGATGACCCACAACCTGAAGAACAACATGGTTTACAGCAGCAGGACTGACAGCAGCATGGCTTGCAACAGCTGGACTGACAGCAGCTGGACTTGCAGCCCCCACAGGAGCCACAGCCTCCCTTGCAGCCCCCACAGGAGCCACAGCCCCCACAGGAGCCACAGCCTCCCTTGCAGCCCCCACAGGAGCCACAGCCTCCCTTGCAGCCCCCACAGGAGCCACAGCCCCCACAGGAGCCACAGCCTCCCTTGCAGCCCCCACAGGAGCTACAGCCTCCCTTGCAGCCCCCACAGCTACAGCAGGAACAGGCAGGCACACAGCAGCACACAGGCTTGCAGCAGCAGGAGCCACACCCTCCACAGCTGGAGCCACAGCACCCACAGCTGGAGCCACAGCCTCCTGAACAGCCACAGCAGCTCATGGTTCTGGTGTTTGGTTGAGGATGGAGTAGGTTAGAGGAACAGGTGGAGAGGAAGTGTGCAGATGTGGAGCCTTCTAAGCCTGGGGCCTTTATATCCCTGCCCAGGTCAGGTGTGAGGCTGTACACGGTCACTTCCTGGTTCCTGTTTTTGCTATTTTTAGGGCCACTTCTTTTGTTTTCCTGCAGTCATCACCCCCTCATGTACCACTCATTGGTCTTTGGCTTTTTGTTTCCTGATAAGTCCAACTTTATTGCTGAATTTGTGTCCAGAATGGATCAAGGCCCCTAATGGCCCAGCTCATTTTGGTAAAATTCAGACTCACATTTGAGTAATTAATTTTTTTTTTGCTTGTGTATGTGTCTTAGTTTGGATTTTTATTGCTGGGAAGAGACATCATGACCACGGCAAATCTTATAAGGAAAACATTTAATTGGGTAACTCACATAGAGTTTCAGAGCTTTAGTTCATTGTCATCATGGTGGGGTACATGGTGGCATGCAGGCAGACATAGTGCTGGGGCTGAGAGTGCTTCATCTTGCAAGCAACAGGAAGTTAACTGAGAAACTGGGCAGTATCCTGAGCTGTTCCCATAGTGACACACTTCCTCTAACAAGGCCCTACCCACTCCAACAAGCCACACCTCCTAATAGTGCCACTCCCTATGAGATTATGGGAGGCAGTTACATTATAACACACTCAGTATGTGCATGCAATGTATTTGTGTATATGTACATATGTATACATATGTGGGAGTGAACTCAACTGTGTGTATACTTGTGATGGTCAGAGGCTGCTCACAGGTATCTTCCTCAATCACTCAGCTACATATATTGAGGTAACCTCTCCTGTGGCAACTAGAGCTTGCTGGGGATTTACTGTCACTGCCTTTGGCATGTTGGGATTATAAGTGGACTGCCACACTTACTCTGTAAAGTTCTATAACACGAATCTTAAAAGGTCTTATAATAAAAAACCCAGAGCCAGATATTGGGGTGAAAGCTGAAAGATCAGAACAGCCAGCTACTAGCTTACCTTTACGAAATCCTCAGCCTTAAGAGAAGAGTTCTTGGTTGGGGATTTAGCTCAGTGGTAGAGCACTTGCCTAGCAAGCACAAGGCCCTGGGTTCGATCCTCAGCTCCACATTAAAAGAGAGAGAGAGAGAGAGAGAGAGAGAGAGAGAGAGAGAGAAGAGTTCTTGTTTCCTCACACCTTATATACCTTTCTCTGTCCTGCCATATTACTTCCTGGGATTAAAGGTGTGTGCCATCATGCTTAGCTCTGTTCCCAGTGTAGCCTTGAACTCACAGATCCAGATGGCTCTCTGCCTCCTGAGTGATAGGATTAAAGGTGTGTGCCACCACTGCCTGACATCTATGTCTAATTTAGTGGCTGGCTTTGTCTTCTGATCCTTATGCAAGCTGTGTGTGTGTGTATGTGTGTGTGTGTGTGTGTGTGTGTGTGTGTGTGTGCGCGCACATGTGGGTATATATGTATGTATGTATGAAGAGGTAGGTATGTATGTGTGCATGTGTATGTAGAGACCAGAGGTCCACCCTGGGTATCATTCATGAGGCTGTCCACCTTGTTTTTGAAACAGGATCTCTCACTGGCCTGGGCCTCTCCTATTAGGCTAGGTTAGCTGAATGAGCCCTTGAAATCTCACTGCTTCCACCTTCCCAGGGCTGTGGTTATATGTGCATGCCACCATACCAGGCTTTTTAGGTGGTTTTGGGGACTACAACTTGGATCCTCCTGCTTGTGAGGTAAACAATTTACCACTAGAATTATCTCCAAAGCCCCAAGTTTTATTTTTAATATTAATAATTTACCTGTTGAGTCTCTTTATTTTTTGTATTGACACTTTTTTTAAAAGTGAAAATTGGAAAGCATTTTTTCCCGTTTTAATCTTTGTAGCATTTGTTTGGGGTTGACCTGGACAGTGTCCCGCAGGCACAATGGCAGCTTTGCCTTATTCCAGATTTTGCAGGTTAACATGTCTAACATTTGCAAGGTGAAATGGGTATTGTAACTTCTGGGTGGGAAATTTTATCAGTTTAAGGAAGGTCCCTTTGTCTCGAGCTTGCTGACCTTTGTCCTCAAGAGGTGAGAATTTCACTGGATGGCTGTACTCTGGTATCCCCTTTTATTCAGTGTGGTGAATTATAGATAGACTTTAAAATGTGGATAACCCTTGTCCTACTGAGGCACATGGTGCTGAGGTTATTATAACTTGTATGTTGTATAATTGGTCCATACATTTTTGAGGGGTTAAGATAGGTTTCTCTATGTAGCTCAGGCTTGCCTCAAACTTGTAATCCATTTGCCTCCACCTCCTGAGGGCAAGGATTATTTGTGTGCACCACATACTGCTTGAGGGTGTTTTGCTTTGTTTCATATATTTCAAGCTGGCTTTGCTGACATACAGTTTTTTGAGCAGCCTTTTATGTCAGGGGGCTGGAGGCTTCTGATCCCTCCTGCTGCTTCTGCCACTTTCAGTGTTCAGTGCACACAAGTCCCCAACCATGTAAGAAGATGGACCTGATCTCAAATTGTCTGCTTCTGGAAAAGTCTGTACATGACAGGAATTACTCAGTCCTGGGTTGTGGTGATATTTTATTTGTGCTGAATTGTGGCAATATTTTATTTGTGCTTTAATAAATAAAGTTTGCCTGGAGATCAGAGGAAAAAGCAAGCCATTATAAGCAAACATAGAAGTCAGGCAATGGTAGCACATGCCTTTAATCCTATCACTTGGCAGTCAGGGATCTGTCTGGATCTCGTGAGTTCAAGTCCACAATGGAAACAGCCAGGTGTGGTGGCACACACCTTAAATTCCAACACTAGTTAACCATGGACATCTGGAGGTCTATACAAACAGACAGGAAGTGACAGAGCTGGGCCAAGAGACCAAATCAAATGGCAAAACAGCAAGGCATATAGGCATGGGTATACAGGAAGTATTTTGCATTTAGAAGCTGTAGAGTTGGTGAGATAAGGTTAACTGTGGCTTTCCCTATTTCCTGATCTCTTAGGTTTTCACCCCTATATCTGGCTCCATGTTTTGTTTGTTGTTGTTGTTGTTGTTTTAATAAGACTGTTTAGAAATTTATCTACACTGGGTTGTTTTGTGGAACTTGCTCTTGGATGTTGTATCTAGCACTGTATATAGTGGGGGTGACACTTGCCATTAAGTTTTGGTAACACATCTTTTCTTATTTTGCTCTGCTTCTCTCTTTCATAGTTGTGTTTTTGTTTTTGTTTTTTTCTTTTACTCTTTGGGGGCCCACCACCCAGCTCCCAAATAATACATGGAGACTTACTCTTACTTATGAATGCCTGTTTTCTTTCTTTCTTTTCTCTGTGGCTGACTGTGTAGCTGGGTGGCTGTCTCCTGGCATCCTATTCTTCTTCTCCTTTTCTTGTTCCTTGTGCTCTGCCATAGATTTCTCCTCTTATTTATTCTCTCTGTCTGCCAGCCCTGCCTATTTCTATCTCTTGCCTAGCTATTGGCTGTTCAGCTCTTTATTAGACCAATCATATGTTTTAGGCAGGCAAAGAAACACAGCTTTACAGAGTTAAATAAATGCAACATAAAGAAATACAACACATCTTTGCATCATTGAACAAACATTTCACAGCATAAATGAATGTGACACATCTTAAACTAACATTCCACAACTCTCTCTCTCTCTCTCTCTCTCTCTGTCTCTCTCTCTCTCTATCACACACACACACACACACACACACACACACACACACACACACACACATGATCTGTTGTGAGTGTACATGTGTGTACATGTATCTGTGGAGGCCAGAGGACAACCTTCAGTGTTGTTCCTCAGGTGCCACCCACCTTTAGTGTTTTTTTGTGACAGGGTCTCTCACAGACTTGGAGCTTGATGATTAGGCTAGGCTGGCTGGTCAGTGGGCTCTGGAGACCTGCCCATTTCCAACCCACCAGCACCACGATTTCAGGTACATGCCATGGTGCTTGGCTGTTGTACGTGGTTTCTGGGGACTAAATTCAAATCCTCATGCTTGTGTTGTGAGCACTTTACTGACTACTGAGTCATCTCCCATTCTGCTCTGTTTTTTCTTTTCTTTTCTTTTCTTTTCTTTTCTTTTCTTTTTTTTTTTTTTGAGATGAGGATCGAAGCCTGAGGATCCAACCCAGGGCCTTGTCCTTGCTAGGCAAGTGCTCTACCACTGAGCTAAATCCCCAACCTGCTCTTTTTTCTTTTCTTTGTTAAAATTATTATTTTTGATTATTTATTTTATGTGGATGAGTGTTTTGCCTGTGTATTAAGGTTTTCTAGAATAGAACCGACAGAATGAATCTATATTAGTGGTCCGACTTTTCCAACATATGGCTGTCTTCCAACAGAAAGTCTAAGAATCCAATGTTTGTTTAGTCCACAATGCAGGACGCCTCAACCAGGCTATAGTTTATGCTGGAATCCTGAAGAAGTAGGCTCTAAAACAATCAAAGGAATGGACTTCCCATCAAGAGCAAGATCAAGTAGGCACAAGGCAAATGCTTCCATCTCCCATATTCTTTATATAAGCTGCCATCAGTGCTTCCGTCTCCCATATTCTTTATGTAGGCTGCCATCAGTGCTTCTGTCTCCCATATTCTTTATGTAGGCTGCCATCAGTGCTTCTGTCTCCCATATTCTTTATATAGGCTGCCATCAGAAGATGTGGCCTCAGATTTAACTTAGATCTTGCCACCACAAAAGATCTGGATTTAGGGTGGGTCTTTCCACCTCAAATGTTTCAATCAAGAAAAATCCCTCATGGCTGTATCCAGTTGCTTGGGTTTTAGTTAATTCCAGATGTAATAAAGTTGACAACCAAGAATAGCCATCACAGGCTACATGTATGTATGTGCCCAACATGTATGCCTGGTGTCTGCAGCATTTAGAAGAGATTATCTGGATTCCCTAAGGCTGGTGTAAGGGATGGTTGTAATCTACCGTGTGGGTTCTGGGAACTGAACCAGTTCTCTGCAAGAGCGGCAAGTGTTCTTCACCTGTGAGCCATCACTCCAGCCCCTGATCGGTTTCTTTTAAAGATGAAATATAGCCGGGCGGTGGTGGTGCACGCCTTTAATCCCAGCACTCGGGAGGCAGAGGCAGGCAGATCTCTGTGAGTTCGAGGCCAACCTTGTCTACAGAGCAAGATCCAGGAAAGGCACAAAGCTACACAGAAAAAACCTGTCTCGAAAAACAAAACAAATAATAAAGATGAAATACTATTTATTCTAATTTTCTTTTCTTTCCTTTCCCATTTTTATTACATTTTACGTGTGTGTGTGTGTGTGTGTGTGTGTGTGTGTGTGTGTGTGTGTACATGAGTCTGAGACATCAGATCCCTTAGAACTACAGTTATAGGCAATTGTAAGCTGATAAGGGTGGATGCTAGGAACCACATCTGGGTTCTTGGGGAAGAGAAGTAGGCACTTGTAATCACTGAGCCATTTCTTCAGAACCCTCACCCCCTTTCTGGTTTTTTGAGATAGGGTCTTGCCTTGTAGCCCATGCTAGTTTTAAACTCATGTGCTACCACATTCAACTTTCCCATTCTCTTAGACAGAATTTTCAGAGACTTTTCTTTTGTTTCTTTTCTTTTCTTTTTCTTTTTTTCCTGTTTGGGTTTTTGAGGCAGTGTTTCTCTGTGTAGACTTGGCTATCCTGGAGCTGGCTCTGTAGCCTAGGCTGGCCTTGATCTCATAGATCCCTGCCTCTGCCTCCTGAAAGTGCTGGGAATAAAGGTGTGCATTTTTTGGGGGGTGGTGGTCTTGCTTTAGTTTTCTGTGACTCACTCAGAAATTACACACACACACACACACACACACACACACACAATTTCATTTTACTGTGCTTGAGATAGAATCTAGTGCTGTACCAGAGCGACACCCTAGCCCCACAGTACCCCTTCATTGGCAACCCTCAATACGTTTAAACAGCACTGTGCATGCTGACCTACCTGAGGGCATGGTCCAATAGGAAGCAGTTCTAGCCCAGCCCAGCACAGCCACCCACGTGATGTGGGGGATTCCCCGCCCTGTTTTTCTACACATGAAGATCCCTGTTTATTGAGTCACTCACATGCTCCCAAGAACTCGACTCCTTTTTTTTTTTCCTGCATCTTGTGCTCAACCCCACCACCTGCTGGGAAATGTCCCAGCTTTGTAGGGAAGTAGAATGATGCTCTGGCTGGGGATACCTCACCACAGGAATGGCTGTTTTCCTTAGAGATTCCAGGCATTGTCCTGCTGGTTTGCTCCTTTTGGAGTCAATTAAATTGTCCCACAGGGAGGCAATGTGCCTTTCTGTGTTTGTTCTGAGTCTATGTGTGTTGATTTACAGTGCCTAGTGAATCTGGGGTTCTTACTTGTTTCCCCCATGAGAGGGTCTCATTGTACCTGCCTATTATAGTTGGTTTCTGTTGCTGTGATGAATTACCCTGACAAAATGCAACTTTGCTTCACCTAGCAGTTCTAGGTTACAGTTCTTCATTGTGGAGAATTCAATGCAGGAACTTCACACAGCTGGTCATATCACATCCACCATCAAGAGCAGAGAGCAATGAATGTATGCATGCTTGCTTGCCCATGCTTAGCTCCTCTTCTCTACCCTTACTCAGTTCAGGACCCCTTGCCCAAGAAATGGTGGCACTATTGGAAATGATCAGTCAGTATTTCCTCTTTATTTCTCAGTGATATTCTGTCATTTCCATCTTCCATATTTCATTTATTCACTCATTGGTTGGTAAACATTTGGAGTCTTTCTGGTTTGTTTTGTATAGGGAAGACTGCTGCATGCTGGTACCCACATTTTCTATGTGGCTGTATGTTTGGTGGATGCTAGGCTGTGGATTTGTTAGCCATGTGAACTGACATGTGAACACATCTGAACTGACAAACTGACATCTTAGTCACTGTCTTGTTTTCTCAGGGCTGTGTTTTAAAGTGTTTTTTGTTTGTTTTGTTTTGTTTTTTCATCTAGTTTCTGCTGTGGAATAATCCTGTACACAGTGAAAATGTGTTGCTCTCATTGTTCATAAAAAGCTGATTGGCTAGTAGCCAGGCAGGAAGTATGGGTGGGACAACCAAACTAAGGACTGGGAAGAGAGAGGGGTAGAGTCAGAGGAGTCTCCAGCAGACACATTAATAAACAAAGTGAGCATGCCATACTGAGAAAAGGTACTAAGCCACGTAGCAGAGTGTAGATAAGAAATATGGGTTAATTTAAATGTAAAAAGTTAGCTAGTAACAAGCCTTAGCTATCGGCCAAGTATATACAGTTAATATTAAGTTTTTGTGTGGTTATTTGGGAGAGCTGCTAGGATGGGAAACTCTGCCTACAATTTTCCTCCAAATGTGCCAGGCCTGTCTCAAGTCTCTGAGATCACTAGGGTTTTGTGTTGCTCTCTCTCCCGTGTGTGTGTGTGTGTGTGTGTGTGTGTGTGTGTGTGTGTGTACATACCTGAGTGTGTAGAGGCTAGCGTACAGCTTGGTCTTAATTTCTCTAGTTCCTTCTTTCTTGTTCTGTCAGACAGTGTCTTTTATTGTCCTGGAACTAGTTAAGTAGACTATATTTTTTGGACAGTGAGCCCCAGGGATCCACCTGACTCCAACCCTGCAGCATGCCTGTTTGTATCCACTGTGATTCTACATCTTGTTCTGTTTCTTGCTTAGCAAATTGGATGTCTTTGAAATTTATCTACATTGTTCTTTGGAAAGACAGTGGGCTGTTTCTAACTGCAGACAGGCATTCCATTTTATACTCAACTGTTCCTGTCATACCCCATCACCCTGCTGGGAGCTCTTTGTCACCACACATTGAACCATGATGACTTGTTTCTCAGGGATACATGTAACCCATAACGTCAAAGACTTCTTTGTGTTCTAACCAACCATTTGAGATTGTTCATTTTTCTATCAAGTAGAGACAGGAGGACTCTTGGAACTCAGTGGCCAAATAGTCTAGCCCAATCAGAGAGTCCCAGGTTCCAATGAGTAGAAGCCTTGCCTCAAAAACCAAGGTGAATGGCTGTCTTGGAAGGTGAAAGTTCCTGTCACTGTGACAAAATATCCTGGTGAAAAACAGCTTAAGGAAGAAAGGGCTTATTCTGGCTTACAGATCAGGAGTGTAGTCCATCATGGTGGAGAAGCCAAGGGAGCCCCTGGTCACATCCCCTTTTAACATTCAGGAAACAGAGAAGGATGATGAATGAATGGTAATGCTCACCTAATTTTCTCCAGTTTATACAGGCCTCCACGTAGAATGGTCCCACACACAATTAAGATGGGTCTTTCCACATCAATTAAACTGTTAAAGACAAGCCTCCACAGACATTTTCAGAGGTGAATGTCAATCTCAATAGTCTTTTGCAAGTGTGCCTGAATCCTAGGTGATTCTAATTCTGTCAAACTGACAGCAAGTCATCATTACAGTGGCCATGAGGAATGGCAACCAAGATTGACCTGTGGCTTCCACATATACACACACTCACTCATATCTGTACACATTGCCCCTAAACACGTACACTCACACACAAAAGAAATTTGTTTATTATTTTATTTATTCAAGCAGGCAAAGTAGGGAGCAACAGAAAGGTCCTAGAATAGGTTGTAGAAAATGAGTCACAGGGAAAAGGAAGTGGCCTGGAAGACTCAGGGTTCAGAAGGCTGAGAATCCAGTGAAAGCAGTCCCTGACAGATCAGAAGCACAGACCCCTGTGGGTCAGACTCTGGCTCTCAGAAACCCCAAAGAGGCAGATAATGATCACCTGTGGCCATTAGATAGTCAGCTACCTTTACAGGGGTCCATTTCAAGGGCCTATGAAATACATTTCTCCAGAGGGAGGATGGAGACAAGACCTAGCTAGAGGGTTGTGCCAGGGAAGATGAGGACATGGGTGAAAGGTGGGGAAGGATTACAGGTCTTTGCAGGAGAGTCTGTAGAAATGAGCTAATTCAGGGACACCAGATGCCATGGAGCATTGGAAAAACTGAAAGCCCAAGTTCGGTTTAGATTTTACACTGGCAGCACACAGGGGCACAGCAGCTAGACTGACAGCAGCAGGGCTTGCAGCAGCTGGACTGACAGCAGCAGGGCTTGCAGCAGCTGGACTGACAGCAGCAGGGCTTGCAGCAGCTGGACTGACAGCAGCAGGGCTTGCAGCAGCTAGATTCACAGCAGCAGGGCTTGCAGCAGCTGGACTGACAGCAGCAGGGCTTGCAGCAGCTGGATTGGCAGCAACAGGGCTGGCAGCAGCTGGATTGGCAGCAACAGGGCTTGCAGCAGCTGGACTGACAGCAGCAGGGCTTGCAGCAGCTGGACTGACAGCAGCAGGGCTTGCAGCAGCTGGATTGGCAGCAGCAGGGCTTGCAGCAGCTGGATTGGCAGCAGCTGGACTGACAGCAGTTAGACTTGCAGCCTCCACAGGAGCCACATCCTCCCTTGCAGCCCCCACAGGAGCTACAGCCTCCCTTGCAGCCTCCACAGGAGCCACAGCCTCCCTTGCAGCCCCCACAGGAGCTACAGCCTCCCTTGCAGCCTCCACAGGAGCTACAGCCTCCCTTGCAGCCCCCACAGGAGCTACAGCCTCCCTTGCAGCCTCCACAGCTGGAGCAGGAACAGGCAGGCACACAATAGCACACAGGCTTGCAGCAGCACACAGGCTTGCAGCAGCTGGAGCCACACCCTCCATAGCTGGAGCCACAGCACCCACAGCTGGAGCCACAGCCTCCTGAACAGCCACAGCAGCTCATGGTTCTGGTGTTTGTTTAAGGATGGAATAGGTTAGAGGAGCAGATAGAGAGGAAGTGTGCAGATGTGGAGCCTCCTGAACCTGGGGCCTTTATATCCCTGCCCAGGGTCAGGTGCAAGTCTGTGTGTGGTCACTTCCTGTGACTTTCTGTGGGTCATCCAGATCCTCATGTTTTCCCCAGGCAGTGACTTCCTGTTAGCTTTGCTGAACATCTCCCTCTCTCTGTTTTTACAGGACTGTTCCTGTAAAAACAGTCCTGTTTTTGTTTATTTGTTTTGTCCCCATCATATTGGAGCCTGGGCTCCAGGTAGTTAGGGATGTCCTCCAGAGGGCAGTGTATGATCATCTGCTGTCTCTCCTGACTGTGTGATTCCTAAGAATACCATCTTGGTCACATGTACATACTTTCACTGTTGACTGTTCCCTGATGATATTTATTTCATATTCCAACTTTTCAAATCACCATGGTATTTTTTAAAAACAATTTATCTTTATTTTATGTACATTAGTGTTTTACCTACATGTATGTATGTATGTCTGTATGTCAGATCTTGGAATTATAGACAGTTGTGAGCTGCCATGTGGGTGCTGGGAATTGAACCCAGGTTCTCTGGTAGAGCAGTTGGTGCTCTTTTTTTTTTTTTTTTTTAAAGATTTATTTATTTATTATGTATACAGTGTTCTGCTTGCCTGTGTCCCTGCAGGCCAGAAGATGGCAACAGATCTCATTATAGGTGGTTGTGAGCCACCATGTGGTTGCTGGGAATTGAACTCAGGACCTCTGGTAGAGTAGTCAGTATTTTTAACTGCTGAGCCATCTCTCCAGCCCCCAGAGCATTCTTTTTTCTTTTCTTTTTTCTTTTCTTTTTTTTTTCTCTGTCTTTCTCTCTCTTTCTCTCTCTCTCCCTTTCTTTCTTTCTTCTTCAAGACAGGGTTTCTCTATGTAGCTTTGGTGCCTGTCCTGGATCTCGCTCTGTAGCCCAGGCTGGCCTCTAACTTACAGAGATCCGCCTGGCTCTACTTCTAAGTGCTGGGATTAAAGGCGTGCACCACCACCAACCACCTGGTAGCCCCATGATATCTTATTAGAAACAACAAAAAAGAAAGTAAATGAGTCACTACCCTGTTCCTATAAATGATGCTTGGTTGCTCTCTGTAAGCATGCTGTACACAAATTAAATAGACATTCCCAGGCCTGTTCTGCCTCAGTTTCTCCATGCCTATACCAGCCTCTGGGGGTGGACTTTCCACTATTCTCCTGCAAATGCAAACTCACCCCATTCTCACATGTACACTGGGATCCCTTTCCCTGCCACGGCTATCTGATCACTCAGTCTCTGGCCATCTCCTCACTTCACTGCTCAGTGCCCACGCCTCTGAGACTGCTACAGTCAGACCTGCATCTCTGCTCGGCTTGCTTCCATAAGTCCTTTCTGTTGAAAACTGGCTATGGCTCCTAACTCAGGTGCTGGAAACTACTCCAGTGCAGTTGTGCTGAGGTTCCCCTGGGATGGTGTCTCTACTCTCATGAGGGGATCCTTGCTGCTGTGAAAAGGGATAGCAGGTATGGTGGTATGGTTTTCTGCCTATCCTGTGAAGATGGGCCCAAATGGGCCACTCCAGATGTGGGTGGTTTGTTGTTGTTGTTGTTTTTAAACAATGTTTATTTGTTGACAATTTCATCTATGCATATAATGCTTTTACTCCCACCCATTCCCTCTGGAATCCTTCATCCCAACAAAATGTCTCTCTATTTTCTTTGTGTGTGTGTGTGTGTGTGTGTGTGTGTGTGTGTGTGTAGGTCAGTGGACATCCAATGAGACTTAGTTACCTCCATGTAGGTACTGGGAATTGAATTCAGGTTGTCATGCTTGGTAGCAAGTACCTTTACACTGGCCCTTATCTATCTGTTTGTTTGTTTGTTTGTTTATTTATTTATTTATTTATTTATTTTTGAGACAGGGTTTTTCTGTGTAGCTTTGCGCCTTTCCTGGAACTCACTCTGTAGCCCAGGCTGGCCTCGAACTCACAGAGATCCACCTGCCTCTGCCTCCCGAGTGCTGGGATTAAAGGTGTGTGCCACCAATGCCCAGCTTATTTATTTTTAATAACCTATTGAGTCTAAATAGGCTTACTTGCATGAACATAAGTATGAATTTATTTACTGAGCCATGGGCAACTTACCAGAGACTATGTCACTGAAGAAAAATGACTTTCCACCTCCCAGCAGCCTTTACCTGCCAGTGGCATCACAGCTAGGCATGGAACCTTATATGTCCCTCCCCTACTCATTTTGAAATGTCCCCAGACTCGATGTCATGTGGGTCTTGTGCAGAGAAACATAGCTGCCATAAGTTCATAAGCACAACATCCCTGTCATGTCCAGAAGACAGTTTCACAGCGCTCCTCCCCATCCTCCTGCTCTGGTTATTTCTGCCCCTTCTTCTGTGATGTTCCCTGAGCCTTGGGAGAAGGAGGTTTGATAGAGATTTCCCTTTTAGGGCTGATTACTTAACAGTCATTTAATACCAACACTTTTACCAGTTAAGAGTTGCTGCATGGACCATTGCCCACTGAAAAAAGAAACTCCTCTGAGCAGGGTTGAGAGCAGCACCCATTGATGTGTATGGACATAAATATTCAGCAGGCAGTTTAACAACATATTCATTTAGCAAAACAGCAGTAATAGGTTCTCCTACTTGAGCCTATGATCTCCCCTGCTATGGACTTGTAGCCAGGTTTACAGCACCAAGAACAAACTCTCTCCTATGAGGCAGCCTTCTAATCTAATCAGACAGCGGTTGGTTACCCTATAGCGTTCATACTACTATTGCACCAGTGGTTGTACCTGAAGCATGCAGGGTCTCTCTCTTTCAACAGGGTCTCACAATGTTGCTCTAACTTGCCTCAACTTCCTGTCTTAGTTTCCTGAGTAGTTGAGGCTGTATGTGCTTGTCGCCGGACCCAGCTATGGGATGCCAGCTGCTCCATCTGGGGTTTCCCAGCCTTCAGAATGGTGAGGTTATTGCATTTTACTCCCCTCTAGCATTCTGTCCTGAAGGTATAAAATGGATATGTTCCAATCACTAGAGCTTTGGAGAGACAGGTTACTCCCTTGAGGATGGTGCCCTCCAGGCTCATTCACTGACCTAGAACATACTATGTAGCTCAAGATGGCTCTGAACTCCTATCAACCCTCCTGCCTCAGCCTTCCAGGCTTGGTTTACATTTTTCTGATGCTTTATTCTAGCCCAGACCTGATTGGAATCACATTTTGAAGTTGCTGGCCCTCTGCCCATGGCTGCAGGCTATTCTTCTGTTCTCACCTAAGTTGGTGGTCCTCAGGTCAGAAAGAGGGAAGGAGTCTGTTCTTGGTGTTGAAGGCTCTCACTGCATCCTTTGAGCTCTGAACCATTGTGACCATCCACAGTGACCTTCTGTGCCACCTCACTCAATGCCCTCCCTTGTTTATGAAACACCCTCTCCAGCTTACTCCACTACTCCAAAAGCTCCACGTGTTTAGTGTCTTCAAGGAACCAAAGTTCACTGACAGCATCTAGGGTGGCAGGACAGCTTGACACTTAGACCTGTGAGAGTTTTCTTCTTGGGAATCCTGAGGTCTTCCTGGCAATTTTGGATATTTGGATTCATCATAACTGATATCTCACAATGGTTTCTAGAGCCCTGGAGACCTGGACATGGGATGTAGCATCCTCCATAACTCTTCTGAGATATGCCAAGGGTTATGGGATCCCAAGTAAGAGGTCAGATGTTGAATTTTCAGCTGAGGATGGGTGGTCATAGCCTTCTGTAAAGAGTTCAAATCTATTCTCCTGCACCTCCCCAGTAAAGTGTCCTAGAGCAACTAAGAGCTTCTGCCTTGTGAGAAGTCACATCTTTGGCATTCTGCAAATGTCTATAGTGTTCATAAAGATCAATAGAGGAAGCCATGGTCCACAGAAAAAGCTGTGGCCAGGTCCTGCCACCATAGGATCAGATGCTCTGTGTAGCTCTGCAGCTGCTCAATGCCCACCTCCCTCCATAGACTGTTTGCAGAAACCAGAATGTTCTGTAAGCTCAAATATGGTGTAAGAGCCTAGGCACCACTAGAATTGCCAGAAACTCTTTAGGGATTTATTAACTCACTCATGGAAGCAAGTAATTGCATTCAAATTATATGAGACTCCCTGTAAGAACGGGAGCACCAAGAAGGAACAGAACAGATGGGGCCATCTGCTCAGAGCTGGAGACTTGCCTAAGGACCCTGCTAGGCTGTCATCCAGCTGGGTAGGCAGATCTCCATTTCTCATGCAGGAAGCTCCCTGCGTCTGGCTGTCTAGGAAACTCTCCCCTAAACCAGGTCCTGCCCATCTGGCTCACTCTGTTGTTCTGTGTGATAGCAGTGACGGCTATGGAAATCCAGAGAAGCCAGAGGCTCCTCTAGAGCCTGCTCTACCTGTGAGTCCAAACTGTGTGTCAAGTGACGTTTTATCACTGAAGACACGTTTCTACTTATGAAGCTCTTGAGAGAAGAGGAAACTGGTCTTAAAGTGAACCTCAATCTCAACAAGAAGTGACCCTGAAGATTGGGTGGAGTCTGTACCCCTGGGAGCTGCCAGCAGAGGGCAGAGCAGCCCAAGAAAGTGCTGCCAGAGCTTGTGTCTAGACAATAATGAGCAGTAGTAATATTAAAAATGTAAATGACGCTGATGATTAATAATTAGAATATGATAAATGGACAACATAATTATAACACAAATAACATAATAATTATGAAATGATACAAATATAGAAAATAAGAATTGATGGCGGGCCAGGTGGTAGTGGCTCACACCTTTAATCCCAGCATTTGGGAGGCAGAGGCAGGCATATCTGTGTGAGTTCCAGGTGAGCCAGAGTTGCAACACAGAGAAACCCTGTCTCAAATAAACAAACAAACAACAACAACAACAAAAGAATAGATTGTGGAAATAGTATAACCACTAATATATTGATATATTTATTATATATAAGCCAATATGTTAATTTATTAACATGTAAGCAACAAGATATTAATGCATTAGTAATAATATACTACTATGTTAAGAAAACACTGAATTGTACGATCATATTAATATTTATAATAATTACTTTGTTAATTTGTATTAATAAATATTATCAAGTAATACTATACTACCACATTAAATAACCTATTTACATAATTTTTGTAAATAATAAGATAGATAAGAATATTAATACATCGGGACCAAGAGATGGCTCAGCAATTAAGAGCATGCACACTGCTCTTGTAGAAGACCTAAGTCCAGTTGCCAGCACCCAGCGAGCCTGGAGACCAGAAGAGGGCATCAGATTCCCTTGGAGCTAGATTGCAAGCATTTGTGAGCCACCCAGTGTGGGTGCTGGGGATTGAACTTGTGTCCTCTGCAAGTGCACTACACACTCTTAACCACTGAACCATCTCTCCAGCTCCTCATTAATAAAAATCATAATGGCATGATAAAAGGGAGACTATAAAGGACTTAGTGTCTCCCACAATCAGAGGTATGAATGTGATTACTATGTGTGATTGACATTCCTACAGACTGAGCCTCCTTCTCCAAGGCCAGTTTTCCTAGTGTATTCGCTGTGATTAGCCCTCTGCAGGCTCTGGCACCTGCTCCATACCTTTCCTTGTTAATTGTCTTAGGGGATAGATATATTGCTCTCTTTAGTCATGTGCAGGTCAGCTGTGGCATAACGTCCTAGAATTCAACATGTTATTGATGACGATGGGAGCAAAGGCATTAACCACAAAGTGAGTGACCCAGCAGTGCAAGATGGGTGTTCTCACTGTGTAAGCAGAAACCATGCAAACACCTGTGCGAGGGAACAGTAGAAGGAAACATAAAGCCAGTGAGAGAGAACAAGACGTGCTGGGTGTCACACTGGAGGCACCCTTCTTAGAGTCACACTGGTTACGGGGACAGTGGTATCAAGACAAAGCAGCCATAGGTGAAGCTCAGGAAATAATTTGTAGCAACCAGTCTCATTCATGGGAAGACAGGCCATTCAGAAGCAGATGATGGGGGACCTATGACATGAGCAAGGATGTCTGTGCCAGAGAAGAGAGAGGATGCAGGGACAGTACTGACTGCTGATAGAAGTCAGGAGTTTTGGACCCACCAGGCAGGAGATATAATTCATGAACTGCTTGAAAGTAGGAACCAAGCCAGAGGACAGTGTCACAGAGTACTGTGAATGACAGATTAGAAGATTAGAAGGAGCTAAGAATAGTCACGTGAAGGAAGTGGTAGAGGAGAAATTTCTTTTGGATTCCAGAAACTAGAGAACTGTTGCTCTTCCCTCCAGTCCAGTAGGTGTCCAATAGTCACAGACACTCTCATGGGAACCACATCAGGGTGGGTGTGCTGGTTAGCTAATTGTCTATTTGACACAGACCAGAATCACACAGCAGGACAGTCTCAATGAGGAATTACTAGATCAGGTTGACCTGTGGGCATGTTTGTCTGTAGGGAATTGTTTTGATTGTTAACTGATGTAGGAAGACTCAGCTCACTGTGGGTGGTACCATTCCCTAAGATGGTCCCTGAACTGTGTAAGAGTGAAGAAAACTAGCAAGCCAGCCAGTAGGAAGCATGGGTGCATTTGTTTCTCTCTTCTCTCCACTGGTGACTAGCTGTGTTCCTGCCTTGACTTCTTCTCAATGACAGACTGTAACCTGCCATGATAAGACAAATAAGCTCCTTCCTCTCCCATGGTCCTTTTGTTCAGTGTGCTTTATCATAGCAATAGAAATGTGACTAGAACAGAATCATGGCAAGAGGCAGCTGCTCACAGCTGTTCCCACAGAGGACAGTCTAGGACATGGTGTATTTGTGTTTCTGTTTCAGACACCAGCATGACTGTGTGTAGTTGCTTAATGGAGGTGGAGCCTGGGCTGGAACCTCTGTGTCTGTGAATAACATAACATGACATTGGCCCAGAGGTATCTATGCTGGGGAGATCGCTCCTTGTCAAGGTTCATAGGCCAGGATAGCTTTGTAATACTGAGGGCAGAGGTGGAAGTGGCAGCAGCTGTAGACACTAATGGCTCCCTTGTCACTATCCTGTGATGTTTACAATCCTCATGTGACCTGGCTTGAGTCTTCTGAGCCCTGAAGGACAGGAAGGGGTAACATCAGCTTATAACACCGACCACAGTCCTGATATTATTCTGTCTTGAAGTTCTTCTGTCAAATTGCTTTTCAATTCAGCTTCACTCAAACCCTTATATTTACCTTTATTTTTTTTTAAATTTTATTATGTTTAAATTGTGTGTGTGTGTGTGTGTGTGTGTGTGTGTGTGTGTGTGTGTGTGTGTGCTGCTTGTGCACATGCCATGGCAGATGTGTAGAAGTCAGGACAACCTGTGGTAAGTAGTTGGTTCTCTCCTTTCACCAGGGATAAAAACCAGGTCATCAGGCTTGGTGGCAGGTTCCTTTACCTGCTGGGCCATCTCTCAGCCTCTCAATCCTTATCTTTCTCTCCCTCCTACTTACTCTAGAACTTACAGCCTCTGTTAGGGTTTGATCTGAAATGTCTC
This sequence comes from Onychomys torridus, assembly GCF_903995425.1. Classification (NCBI taxonomy): domain Eukaryota; kingdom Metazoa; phylum Chordata; class Mammalia; order Rodentia; family Cricetidae; genus Onychomys; species Onychomys torridus. Next base: position 119,840,940 of record NC_050443.1, read on the forward strand.
CCCACTGTTCCTTTGTTTTTCTACTTGTTTTCTAGTTGCTGATAATGTTTTGAACCATGTAGGAGGAAGGACCTTGCTGGTGGAGGCAGCTTTCTGAAGGCTAGAGCCTCAGCACCCTCTTTGTTTGCTTCTTGGTCTCCTTAATGTGAGGAGCCTCCCCACATGCCCCCACTGCCACAGACCTTCCTCTACATGATGGGTTGAAATCTCTCTGAAACCATCAGCAGAATAAATCCTTCATCCTATAAGTTGTGCCTGATAGGTCAGAACTATGTGAAAAGTGCTAACAGAAATGGGTTAGTTGCTCTGATTGGCCTTGCTGGTTGCTCTGATTGGCCTTGCTGGTTGCTCTGATGGGCCTTGCTGGTTGCTCTGATTGGCCTTGCTGGTTGCTCTGATTGGCCTTGCTGGTTGCTCTGATTGGCCTTACTGTGTGATTCATAGGTCTTTGAAACTGTTTTGCAGGAGTCTGGAAGATTTGGGGGATACCAAGAAACTCTAATGTGTAAGGAGAAGAGTTCAGGGGCAAGTTCTGGTGGGAGTTTGGAAGACCAGAATATAGATAGAGATGCAGGCAGGGAAGACAGCGCTCTTGAGATTTCAAGGGGGAACAAGGGCTCCACTGAGAACTGACCTAGAGGCCATTTGTGTTACCTTCTGACAGTATGGCTATACCATACCTATGTCTGGAGAACTTGGGTGAGGTCAAGTTCACAAGCAATGAATTAATTAGGCAGAGGAGATGTCAAGACGGCACAGCTCCAGCAGTGGCATGTTGCTGCTGGAGCTGTGGGGCCACCCCAGGAAAGCAGGTTGAAAAATTAATCAGAGATACAAACACACATTTGGTTTTTACAGTGAGGCTTAGTGGCAAAAAGCAGATAAAGTGAGCCTGGGCACAGGCCCACAGATCCTGTGGACAAAGGACATCTAGGAGAGTGAATTTGACAGACACCAGGACTTCGCGGGTGAGCAGGCTTTTGAAAGCCCCAAAGAGGAGGAAACAACCATATTCTACTGACTGTGGGAGAGTCATCTCATGCTGGGCCTGGAATAGAAGATGCAGCTTGTAGAGTTTTGGGCCTGCTGTTTCACTCACCTCCAGGGAAGCCCTGGACCCTTCAGCATCTTTCTGGAGACTGCCTTAAATCACAGAGCATCCAATATTGTTTTTTCATGTCCCTTCTTGCTGGTATCACGCTGTCAGCTTCCTAAGAGACAGATGAAAATCAAAGAGGTGATACAGATGGCTACACAGACATTAGATTTTAAGGAAAATAACAAAAGCAATTTGAGGATGGAAGTGGAAAAGGACAGACTCACTTAAATTAATGGAGTACTCCAGGGTATGAATATGTAACCCAGGTGTCCAGGTATATAACCAAGTCAACAGTAGGAGGAGCTCAGGTGCATAACCGAGTCAACACAGGTGTAGGGCTTTGAATAAGAATGCCCCCACAGAGTTGGTGTTTGAATACTTGGTCCCTAGTTGGTGGAACTGTATGGAAGGATTAGGAGGCTTTGTTGGAGGAGGTGTGTCACTGGGGGTGGCCTTTGAGGTATAAAAGACTCACAGCATTTCCACTGTGCTCTCTCTCTCTCTCTGTCTATCTCTGCTCCTTGCTTATGGCTTAAGATGTGAGCTCTTAGCTGCAGTTCTAGCCTCTTGCCACCCAACTCTGCCTTCATTGACTTAATCCTGTGAAACTGTGAGCCCAAATTAAATGCTTTCTTTTATAAGTTACCTTGATCATGATGTTTTATAACAACAATAGAAACTCTGATGTTGGTAGTAGGGAGTGAGTTATTTCAGTAACAGCCCTATGTGATTTTTTTTTTAGGACTGTGGAAGACTTTGGGATTTTGGACTAGAAAAGTGGTTGAAGGCTGGGCGGTGGTGGCGCATGCCTTTAATCCCAGCACTCAGGAGGCAGAGCCAGGGGGATCTCTGTGAGTTCGAGGCCAGCCTGGGCTACCAAGTGAGTTCCAGGAAAGGCGCAAAGCTACACAGGGAAAACCTGTCTTGAAAAACAAACAAAAAAAAAAAGTGGTTGAATACTATAAACAGATTTCAATGGTCCATCCTAGTAGGAGCTTGGAAAATTGTAAAAAAAGATTGTAAACTGTGGAGGCTTAGCTCAAGAGGTTTCAGAAGGGAAGAGTATTAGCAACTGGGCTAGAGCCCATTCTTGTGGCATTTTAACAAAGAATGTGTCTAGCTTCAGCCCTAGTTCTAAGAATTTGCCTGAGGCTGAAATGAAAAGCAATGAGCAAACTAATTTCTTTGTTGGAGGAGATTTCAAAACAACCTAATATTGACTTTGTGGAATAGTTATTAATGTTATACCCAGATCATGGGGACCCCCAAAAGACCACCACGGAGACCAAATCCTGTATGTAAAACCAAAGAGCCTTTATTTCAAGCTCCAAGCTTGGTCTCTGTCTGTTTGTCTGATGCAACATGGAGAGCAGAGAGCTCTGAGCCCAGGCAGGGCAGGGTTTTTATCATAACAGAGGTTGGGGTGAGAACATTTCCAGAGTTCAGGACCCTGACTGGCTGACATTTGTCTAGGGGTGTCTTGGTAAGAAGGGGAAATAGGTGTGTGCTAGGCTCAAGGACATCTGGCTCTCTTATCTAATGGTTGGGATGTTTGGGATGTTAAGTACTTCCCTATCCCTGGGTGGATTCCTGGGTGGTGTCAGTTTACAGCTTTTCCTGGATCTGGATGTTGCCTGCCAGTCACAGAAGCTGTGTCTGGGCCTCCAGGCCTATCATGGCAGCTGTGTGGTCAAGCTGTCCCCCGCCCCCCATTAGTAATCAGTCTTATGCAAGTATACAGCGGAAAGAGCAAGTGGGGTGACTAGAGATACAAATGTGTTCGGAGAGAAAAGGAGCACAATGGAAATTTAAAGTTGGAGCCGAGGCTTGTGCTAAGATAAGGAGAAGCCTGATCTAAATCAGCATAAAGAGAGTGTTGCCTTCAGCATAAGTCCCACCCAGTGAAGCTTCCAACCTGTGGAAAGAAAAGGCCTAAGGAATTTTCTGCTCCTAGAAAGGAACAACAAACAAAAGCCTCCAGGGAAGTGTTTCTAGGGGCCGGGTGATTTCCTAGTGGGCTGCCGAACATGGCAGCTGTCCACATGGCTCTGACTTTTGAGTAATGAAGGACACATGAATAAAGGAACGAACTGCAGTTGAGGAGAGCCACCGAGGCTAGGTGTGTGGCAGAGGAGTCCCTGCATGAGAGACTGACACTGTGAATGTCAATTCTGGATTACATTGGATCCCCCAAAATCTTCTTGTTAGTTATTTAGGCACTCTTACCCCTCGAGGAACACGTCCCGAACACGACAAATCCACAGAAGAGCTGTTTATTAATAGAGGATAGAGGATAGAGGGGGCAGGCCTGTGTGAAGCACACACGTGAGTGAGGAGAGGAGAGGAGAGGGGAGGGCAGGAGAGAGGGGAGAGGAGAGGAGGGGAGGGGAGGGGAGGAGAGGGGAGGGGAGGAGAGAGGGGAGAGGAGAGGAGGGGAGGGGAGGGGAGGAGAGGGGAGGGGAGGAGAGGAGAGGAGGGGAGAGGGGAGGGGAGGGAAAGAGGGGAGGAGAGGGGAGGAGGGGGAGGGGAGGGGGAGAGGAGAGGAGAGGAGAGGAGGAGAGGGGAGAGAGGGGAGGAGAGGGGAGGAGGGGGAGGGGAGGGGAGAGAGGGGAGGAGAGGGGAGGAGGGGGGAGGGAGGGGAGAGGAGAGGAGAGGAGAGGAGAGGAGGAGAGGGAGGGGAGGGGAGGAGAGGAGGGGAGGGAGGGGAGGGGAGGGGAGAGAGGGGAGGAGAGGGAGAGGAGAGGAGAGGAGGGGATGGGAGGGGATGGAGAGGGGAGGAGAGGAGGGAGGGAGAGGAGAGGGGAGGGGAGAGGAGAGGAGGGGAGGGGAGGGGAGGGGAGAGAGAAGAGAAGAGAAGAGAAGAGAAGAGAAGAGAAGAGAAGAGAAGAGAGAAGAGAGAGAGACCTGTGCAACATGGCGCCGGCTTTTTAAAAGAGTGAGCCGCGCATGCGTACAGGACCGCATGTGCGTAGATTACATGGCTGCGCGCGCTTTACGCAACCATGTAAAGTCTCGGAGTCCTAGTCACGCGAGATGTTCTGACCTGGGAATGGCTATTTTGAACCGGAAATAACTAGGCGGTCCACCGGGAAAGCCCTAACCATGTGGACATGTTGTGATTTCCTATCACTTCTGTATGCTGAAGCCATGAGATATCTGCCAAGGAAAGCTGCACACAGGGAGTGAAATGAGAGAGACAGAGATAGAGACACAGAGATAGAGACAGAGACAGACACACAGAGAGAGACAGAGACAGAGCTAACAAGCTGTGTCTTGCAGGCAGCAAATCTGGGATTGAGAAGCCATCTAAGGCTTCTCAAATAGTAAACTTAATTGAATGCTTTCTTTCATTAGTTGCCTTGGTCATGGTGTTTTATCACAGCAATACAAACTCAGACATTCGGGTACAGGTGCATAGCTGAGTGAACCCGGGGTGCAAGGGCATAATTGAGTCAATAAAGGGGCAGAGGTACATACCCAAGTCAACTTTCGGGTGCAGGTGCATACCTGGGGCAGTCCCTCCCTCTCAACTAGAGTTTGTTGTCTCCACATCTCTCTGGGCATCAGTTTCCTCTTCAAGTCAGTGAAGATGAAATCTGCACTATAGCAGTCTTCATGGAACTGCACATTTATGATTCCCTGTTGTGCTGGACACGAGCTGTGAATACTAAATCTCTTAAATTGTTTGCTTTGTTTGTTTTGCAGTTTTCTGTTTGCTTCTCCAGGAAGAATTTTCCTTTTCCTTTTCTTTTTTTTTTTTCATTTTTTTAATTCATTTTACATACCAACCACAGATCCCCCTCTCATCCCTCCTCCTGCTCCCCTCTCCCTCCACCTCCCTCATTCCCTCCTCCAACAGGGTAAATTCTCCCATGGGGCGGGGCGGACAGCAAAGCCTGGTACATTCAGTTGAGGCAGGACCAAGCATCAAAGGTGAACAAGGTATCTGACCATAGGTAATGAGATCCAGAAAGCCAGATCATTCACCAGGGATAGACCATGATCACACTGCCAGGGGCCTCTCAAACAGACCCAGTTATACAACTGTCTCCCATATGCAAAGAGTCCAGTCCCATGGAGGTTCCACAGCTGTTGGTCCAAAGTTTGTGAGTTCCTTTGAGCTTGGTTCAGTTGTCTCTGTAGATTTCCCCATCATGATCACCGCCCCACCCCCTCTTGCTCATGTAATCCCTCTTCCCTCTCTTTGACTGGACTCCTGGAGCTCTGCTGGGTG